>NC_134357.1:14334429-14571929 GCF_048569485.1 Anomaloglossus baeobatrachus | reverse complement strand
ACAGAGATAGAGAGAAACAGACAGATACAGAGAGACTGATACACAGACAGACAGAGATAGACACAGACAGACAGACATGGATAGAGACAGACACACAGAGGCAGACAGGGAAAGAGACAGAAAGGGAAAGAGACAGACAGAGAAAGAGAGATAGAGACAAAGACAGAGACAAAGACAGAGACAGACAGAAAGAGACAGACAGAGACAGACACACAGACAGACACACAGAGACAGACACAGAGACAGACACACAGACAGACACACAGACAGACACAGAGACAGACACAGAGACAGACACAGAGACAGACACAGAGACAGACACAGACACACAGAGACAGACACACAGAGACAGACACACAGAGACAGACACACAGAGACAGATACACAGAGACAGACACAGAGACAGACACAGAGACAGACACAGAGACAGACACAGAGACAGACACACAGACAGACACACAGAGACAGACACACAGAGACAGACACACAGACAGAAACACAGAGACAGACAGACACACAGAGACAGACAGACACACAGAAAGACACAGACAGAAAGACACAGACAGACAGACACAGACACACAGATACTGGGAGAGAAACAGAGAGACAGTTACAATCCCGGGCAACACCCGGGTACTACAGCTGGTATATATATATAAATATATATATATATATATATATATATATATATATAAAATTATACATAAGGGCAGTATTATAGCAGTTATATTCTTGTACATAGGAGCAGTATTATAGTAGTTATATTCTTGTACATAGGGGCAGTATTATAGTGGTTATATTTTTGTACATAGGGGCAGTATTATAGTAGCTATATTCTTGTACATAGGAGCAGTATTATAGTAGTTATATTCTTGTACATAGGAGCAGTATTATAGTAGTTACAGTCATATGAAAAAGTTTGGGCGCCCCTATTAATGTACCCTTTTTCCTTTATAACAATTTGGGTTTTTGCTATTTCAGTTTCATATATCTAATAACTGATGGACTGAGTAATATTTCTGGATTGAAATGAGGTTTATTGTAGTAACAGAAAATGTGCAATCTGCATGTAAACAAAATTTGACCGGTGCAAAAGTATGGGCACCCTTATCAATGTCTTGATTTGAACACTCCTAACTACTTTTTACTGACTTACTAAAGCACTAAATTGGTTTTGTAACCTCATTGAGCTTTGAACTTCATAGGCAGGTGTATCCAATCATGAGAAAAGGTATTTAAGGTGGCCACTTGCAAGTTGTTCTCCTATTTGAATCTCCTATGAAGAGTGGCATCATGGGCTCCTCAAAACAACTCTCAAATAATCTGAAAACAAAGATTATTCTACATAGTTGTTCAGGGGAAGGTACAAAAAGTTGTCTCAGAGATTTAACCTGTCAGTTTCCACTGTGAGGAAGATAGTAAGGAAATGGAAGAACACAGGTACAGTTCTTGTTAAGCCCAGAAGTGGCAGGCCAAGAAAAATATCAGAAAGGCAGAGAAGAAGAATGGTGAGAACAGTCAAGGACAATCCACAGACCACCTCCAAAGACCTGCAGCATCATCTTGCTGCAGATGGTGTCAATGTGCATCGGTCAACAATACAGCGCACTTTGCACAAGGAGAAGCTGTATGGGAGAGTGATGCGAAAGAAGCCGTTTCTGCAAGCACGCCACAAACAGAGTCGCCTGAGGTATGCAAAAGCACATTTGGACAAGCCAGTTACATTTTGGAAGAAGGTCCTGTGGACTGATGAAACAAAGGTTGAGTTGTTTGGTCATACAAAAAGGCGTTATGCATGGAGGCAAAAAGCACAGCATTCCAAGAAAAGCACTTGCTACCCACAGTAAAATTTGGTGGAGGTTCCATCATGCTTTGGGGCTGTGTGGCCAATGCCGGCACCGGGAATCTTGTTAAAGTTGATGGTCGCATGGATTCAACTCAGTATCAGCAGATTCCTGACAATAATGTGCAAGAATCAGTGACGAAGTTGAAGTTACGCAGGGGATGAATATTTCAGCAAGACAATGATCCAAAACACCGCTCCAAATCTACTCAGGCATTCATGCAGAGGAACAATTACACTGTTCTGGAATGGCCATCCCAGTCCCCAGACCTGAATATCATTGAAAATCTGTGGGATGATGTGAAGCGGCTGTCCATGCTCGGCGACCATCAAACTTACCTGAACTGGAATTGTTTTGTAAACAGGAATGGTCAAATCTACCTTCATCCAGGATCCAGGAACTCATTAAAAGCTACAGGAAGCCACTAGAGGCTGTGATTTCTGCAAAAGGAGGATCTACAAAATATTAATGTCACTTTTAGGTTGAGGTGCCCATACTTTTGCAACGGTCAAATTTAGTTTAAATGCGGATTGCACATTTTCTGTTAGTACAATAAACCTCATTTCAATCCAGAAATATTACTCAGTCCATCAGTTATTAGATATATGAAACTGAAATAGCAAAAACCCAAATTGTTATAAAGAAAAAAAATTAACATTAATAGGGGTGCCCAAACTTTTTCATATGACTGTATATTCTTGTATATAGGGGCAGTATTATAGTAGTTATATTCTTGTACATAGGGGGCAGTATTATAGTAGTTATATTCTTGTACAGAAGGGTAGTATTATAGTAGTTATATTCTTGTACATAAGGGCAGTATTATAGTAGTTATATTCTTGTACATAGGGGCAGTATTATAGTAGTTATATTCTTGTACATAGGGGGCAGTATTATAGTAGTTATATTCTTGTACATAGGGGCAGTATTATAGTAGTTATATTCTTGTACATAGGGGGCAGTATTATAGTAGTTATATTCTTGTACATAGGGGCGGTATTATAGTAGTTATATTCTTGTACATAGGGGGCAGTATTATAGTAGTTATATTCTTGTACATAGGGGCGGTATTATAGTAGTTATATTCTTGTACATAGGGGCAGTATTATAGTAGTTATATTCTTGTACATAGGAGCAGTATTATAGTAGTTATATTCTTGTACATAGAGGCAGTATTATAGTAGTTATATTCTTGTACATAGGGGCAGTATTATAGTAGTTATATTCTTGTACATAGAGGGCAGTATTATAGTAGTTATATTCTTGTACATAGAGGCAGTATTATAGTAGTTATATTCTTGTACATAGGAGCAGTATTATAGTAGTTATATTCTTGTACATAGAGGCAGTATTATAGTAGTTATATTCTTGTACATAGGGGCAGTATTATAGTAGTTACATTCTTGTACATAGGGGCAGTATTATAGTAGTTATATTCTTGTACATAGGGGGCAGTATTATAGTAGTTATATTCTTGTACATAGGAGCAGTATTATAGTAGTTATATTCTTGTACATAGAGGCAGTATTATAGTAGTTATATTCTTGTACATAAGAGCAGTATTATAGTAGTTATATTCTTGTACATAGAGGCAGTATTATAGTAGTTATATTCTTGTACATAGAGGCAGTATTATAGTAGTTATATTCTTGTACATAGGGGCAGTATTATAGTAGTTATATTCTTGTACATAGGGGGCAGTATTATAGTAATTATATTCCTGTATATAGGAGCAGTATTATAGTAGTTATATTCTTGTACATAGGGGCAGTATTATAGTAGTTATATTCTTGTACATAGGGCAGTATTATAGTAGTTATATTCTTGTACATAGGGCAGTATTATAGTAGTTATATTCTTGTACATAGGGGCAGTATTATAGTAGTTATATTCTTGTACATAGAGGCAGTATTATAGTAGTTATATTCTTGTACATAGGGGGCAGTATTATAGTAGTTATATTCTTGTACATAGGGGCAGTATTATAGTAGTTATATTCTTGTACATAGGGCAGTATTATAGTAGTTATATTCCTGTACACAGGGGCAGTATTATAGTAGTTATATTCTTGTACATAGGAGCAGTATTATAGTAGTTATATTCTTGTACATAGTGGCAGTATTATAGTAGTTATATTCTTGTACATAAGGGTAATATTATAGTAGTTATATTCTTGTACATAGGGGCAGTATTATAGTAGTTATATTCTTGTACATAGGGGCAGTATTATAGTAGTTATATTCTTGTACATAGAGGCAGTATTATAGTAGTTATATTCTTGTACATAGGGGCAGTATTATAGTAGTTATATTCTTGTATATAGGGGCAGTATTATAGTAGTTATATTCTTGCACATAGGGGGCAGTATTATAGCTATTATATTGTTGTATGGAGAGGCAGTATTTTTCCAGTATTACTCTTGTCCATCTAATAAGACACATTATATTAGTATTTTTTGCCTTTAATGGACGGTTTTCTAGCAGTTTTCCTCCAGCACATTACAATATTCGCAATCTTCAGGCTCAGGTAATCTCCATGCATTTTGTGGTGACAATCCTCTAATGTGATCCTCTTCAGTCGGGGGCGGCATTAGAGATCAGTGATCTATGTGACACCTGCTGCCGGATGCTGATATGTAAATTATATTAAGCTTAAATGAAAATAATAATATCTTGTAATGAATTCCCTCTTTCTATGCACAGCACAATGTGTCGCATCTATCAGCAGACGATCTGCCCTGAATAACTGAGCAGCAGAGACGCAGAAAATATGATAACGCTCCAGTCTCTTGTCCGGCCTCACAAGACCTGTGCACAGACATCACCTATGCACAGCGTGATTACCAGACCTCGCCCTATGCACAGCGTGATTACCAGACATCGCCTATGCACAGTGTGATTACCAGACATCGCCTATGCACAGTGTGATTACCAGACATCACCTATGCACAGCGTGATTACCAGACCTCGCCCTATGCACAGTGTGATTACCAGACATCGCCTATGCACAGCGTGATTACCAGACATCGCCTATGCACAGCGTGATTACCAGACATCACCTATGCACAGCGTGATTACCAGACATCGCCTATGCACAGCGTGATTACCAGACCTCGCCCTATGCACAGTGTGATTACCAGACATCGCCTATGCACAGCGTGATTACCAGACATCGCCCTATGCACAGTGTGATTACCAGACATCGCCTATGCACAGTGTGATTACCAGACATCGCCTATGCACAGCGTGATTACCAGACATCGCCTATGCACAGCGTGATTACCAGACATCGCCCTATGCACAGTGTGATTACCAGACATCGCCTATGCACAGTGTGATTACCAGACATCGCCTATGCACAGTGTGATTACCAGACATCGCCTATGCACAGTGTGATTACCAGACCTCGCCCTATGCACAGTGTGATTACCATACATCAGCCTATGCACTGCATGATTACCAGACATCGCCTATGCACAGCGTGATTACCAGACCTCGCCCTATGCACAGCGTGATTACCAGACATCGCCTATGCACAGTGTGATTACCAGACATCGCCTATGCACAGTGTGATTACCAGACCTCGCCCTATGCACAGCGTGATTACCAGACATCGCCCTATGCACAGCGTGATTACCAGACATTGCCCTATGCACAGCGTGATTACCAGACATCGCCCTATGCACAGCGTGATTACCAGACATTGCCCTATGCACAGTGTGATTACCAGACATCGCCTATGCACAGTGTGATTACCAGACATCGCCTATGCAGTGTGATTACCAGACATCGCCTATGCACAGTGTGATTACCAGACCTCGCCCTATGCACAGCGTGATTACCAGACATCGCCTATGCACAGTGTGATGATTACCAGACATCGCCTATGCACAGCGTGATTACCAGACCTCGCCCTATGCACAGCGTGATTACCAGACATCGCCTATGCACAGTGTGATTACCAGACATCGCCTATGCACAGTGTGATTACCAGACCTCGCCCTATGCACAGCGTGATTACCAGACATCAGCCTATGCACAGTGTGATTACCAGACATCGCCTATGCACAGTGTGATTACCAGACCTCGCCCTATGCACAGCGTGATTACCATACATCAGCCTATGCACTGCATGATTACCAGACATCGCCTATGCACAGCATGATTACCAGACATCGCCTATGCACAGTGTGATTACCATACATCAGCCTATGCACTGCATGATTACCAGACATCGCCTATGCACAGTGTGATTACCAGACATCGCCTATGCACAGTGTGATTACCAGACATCAGCCTATGCACTGCATGATTACCAGACATCGCCTATGCACAGCATGATTACCAGACATCGCCTATGCACAGTGTGATTACCAGACCTCGCCCTATGCACAGTGTGATTACCATACATCAGCCTATGCACTGCATGATTACCAGACATCGCCTATGCACAGCGTGATTACCAGACATCACCTATGCACAGCGTGATTACCAGACATTGCCCTATGCACAGCGTGATTACCAGACATTGCCCTATGCACAGCGTGATTACCAGACATTGCCCTATGCACAGCGTGATTACCAGACATTGCCCTATGCACAGCGTGATTACCAGACATTGCCCTATGCACAGCGTGATTACCAGACATTGCCCTATGCACAGCGTGATTACCAGACATTGCCCTATGCACAGCGTGATTACCAGACATTGCCCTATGCACAGCGTGATTACCAGACATTGCCCTATGCACAGCGTGATTACCAGACATTGCCCTATGCACAGCGTGATTACCAGACATTGCCCTATGCACAGCGTGATTACCAGACATTGCCCTATGCACAGCGTGATTACCAGACATTGCCCTATGCACAGCGTGATTACCAGACATTGCCCTATGCACAGTGTGATTACCAGACATTGCCCTATGCACAGCGTGATTACCAGACATTGCCCTATGCACAGTGTGATTACCAGACATTGCCCTATGCACAGCGTGATTGTGCTTTTACTCTTACCCCGATTCTAAGGGCGGCTTTGCACACTACGACATCGCATGTGCGATGTCGGTGGGGTCAAATCGAAGGTGACGCACATCCGGTGTCACTTGCGATGTCGTAGTGTGTAAATCCTAGATGATACGATGAACGAGCGCAAAAGCGTCGTTATCGTATCATCGGTGCAGGGTCCGACATTTCCATAATGCCGGGGGAGCGACAGGTACGATGTAGTTCCTCGTTCCTGCGGCAGCAGACATCACTGTGTGTGAAGCTGCAGGAGCGAGGAACATCTCCTTACCTGCCGCCGGCGGCTATAAGGAACGAAGGAGGTAGGCGGGATGTTGATGTGAAGCCCCACAAGTGCAGTGTCGGTGCATTACCTTCAGGGACTCCACGCAGCTGGATCTTGTCACAGGTAGGAAATCTTCTATTTGTCGTGACGCCACTCTCAGTATTGCGGTCAGTGGGGACCGCCACTGCAGGTTGAGGGACGCCTGGGGCTGATGGTGTGTGCAGTCAGTTGTAATAGCCTCCTGAGAGTGAGGCAAGCCCCAGGGCCCTGTGTAGGTGTGTAGAACCACAAGGCGCAGAATAACTCCACACAAGCAGAATGTCTTTCAGGGGTTTTACTCACAGTTGATGGCAGGGTGAGTAACCCGGGCGTAGCTGGGATGAACCAGGCTGGAACCAGGTGTCCTTCAGGCTGACTGATGAGGGTGACTACCGACTCGCCTTCCTTAGCCCTTTGCGTTTTGGGGTAAGCCCGACTTTTAGTCCCTATGGGGGTCACCCAGGGAAGTTGCTGAAGCCTCTCTCCCCTTCGTTTTGTCCGTTTGCTTGTAGCCTGGACCAGGACACTCCGGCTGCTTGCCTCCTGTGAACTATGGGCCCTAACTGTGGCGACGTGGCTGCGGACTTTTTAGTGTGTTCTTGGGGGTGTGAAGTGCCCCCTCAAGCAGGTTTGGCAAGGAAAGGTGGATCTATCCCTGCACTGGGACCTACTACCCGTTTGGGCCTGGTAACTCCCTAGCAGTCTCCTTACTTCCCACTCCGTTGCTCTCTCTTTAGCTGAAGATGGATTTCGGGTAGCACTACTAGGTGACCGTTCTCCCCCGTCGGTAGCCACTGCGCGGACGCTGTCAGACTGCAACAGCTCCAGGGGTCTGCTCCCTGACGTCTGCTCCCCCTGAACTGCACACTGAACCGGCTCACTGCTCCTCCTCTCCTGTTCTTGCCTACGCCACCTAGCAACCAGGCTCTCCACCACACCCCTTGAGTGGAGATGGAGGCTTTTTACCCCCTCCACTATTCCAGTGGAGGTGAAGGCTTTGCCCCCTCCTGGGATCCCCAGGGGTCCTCCCAAAGGTACATGTGTGAGACCTGATCACTATGCGCCTGTGTAGTCACACCTCGGTCAGCCTTCTGGATTACCTGTATTGTACTGTCCCCAGCATGGGTGCAGTACTCAGTGGTGCCTGACCAGGTCAGGGGCGCCACATTCCCCCTTAGTTATCACCAGCACGTCCTCGGGCTGCAAGACAACATTTTAAAATGCATAAAACATTAAAACATGGTAAAACTTTTAAAACCACCAGGTACCATACATCACCACCCTCCACCCACAAGTCCGTTAACCCGCCCAAACCCTTCCAGGAGGCAGGTCACCGGTCCTTTTGGTAACCAGATCTGGGCCATCTACTTCCCCAGACCTTTCCTCCAATCTGCCTCTCCCGTTGGCCGCGCCTTCAGCCACTTCTGGCAGGATGTAGAGGCGGCTTCCAGGGTCTGGTGGTTTTCAGGGTTTACCTGTCCTGGTGGATCCGCGCCTTCAGCCTCTTCTGGCAGGATGTAGAGGCGGCCTCCACAGTTGGTGCTGACCAGGTACCCTCTTTGTGGTGGAGAGCCAGGCCCCATAAACAGGCATGCTCTCTGGTTGCAGGTAAGCCAAGGCCCCATAATGGACGTGCTCCCTGGTCGCAGGCGAGCCAAGCCCCTAAACAGGCTGGCCCTGGTGGTGGTACCCTCTGGTGTAACTATTTACACTGCGAGAGTTTGTGGCTATAGCCAGTTCATAGCCTTAAGGTTCATTTCTCACATGAGTTTATGTGGGCACATCTCTTAAACAGTAACGTTGCAAAAACTTTTCAAACTTGTCAACTGGTAACTTCTGTCTTTACTTTTCTTGCTTTACGTGGATTCCTCCTCACCAGGGCTTGGGCCTGTAGGGCTGCGGCACCTGTTGGTTTCTCGATCTTTTTCATCATCCGTGGTGGTCTCATCAGTGGGTTCTTTGTCTATTCTTTCTCTATCTCCGTCTTTCCTTTCTTCTTCTGTGTCTGTTTCTTTTTCTTTAGGACATGGTGTAACATCTAGTGCATACCAGCCTCTTTCTCCTTGATGCATGGTAAATTCCACTGAATCTCCCATCCGTAGGTTCCTTCCAGGATGTCCTCTGGGCAAATGGGCTCTCACGTCTCTTCTATTGACAAAGATGCCGACCTTCATACCAGGTGCAACTATAAAGCCGTATCCTGATTTTAGGCTGAAATCTTCTACTACTCCTCGACAAAGGGGTCCTCTGACCTGGGCTTTGGCCCTTCTCAGGAACCGTTTCTCCTCTAAGTCTCTGGCCGTTATTTCATCTTTCTGCTCTGGAGACTGTGGTGCAGGGGCGAACTTGGATCTGCTACGGCGCCGTGTCTTGCGGACTGGATTCTGCGAGGTACAGCTCACAAGCTCCCAGGTGAGGCTTTTGGGCAGTTCTTCTTCAGCGGAGGGTATCGGGTCTTCTTCGTCCCAGCGGGAGTAGGGCAACATCTCTGGCTCGGGGTATGAATCCACTGTTGATGGCTCCGGAGTCAGCTCCTCAGCCTTCTGGCCTCCCCTCCCCCTTAGTTCTTCTGAACACTCCTGTCGTGGCAGTGCTGGAGATGGACTTTCAACAGCAGGCCCGGGCGGGGGACTCTTTGGCGTGGTTGCTGCAGAAGTCGCCTTGGGGGTATGCGGAGGGAGCAGATACCGGTCCACCATCTCCTGTGGGAACTTGGCCTCCAGGTCAGCCTTCAGTCTCCAGTATTCGGGGTCCGCACCTATCAGGGACTTCCTAGCAGGGACTTCCTTAGACTGGGGAGCGGTGTCTGCTCTGGCCTTGCAGGCCGGGGTAAACAATGGTACGTCTGTCTTATCTTGGCGGGCCGCGCCCTGCATGGCGGCGGCCTGGTCTTGGCGGGCCGCGCCTGGCATGGTGGCGGCCTGGTCTTGGCGGGCCGCGCCTGGCATGGCGGCGGCCTGGTCTTGGCGGGCCGCGCCTGGCATGGCGGCGGCCTGAATCAGCGTCGCTGTTGCAGCTGGCGTCTTAGCGGGCTTCGCTACTATGGCCGGTTCTTGGCGGGCCGGGCTGGGCGTTGCTGCCGTGGTCTGGGCTTGGCGGGCCGGGCCTAGCATGGCGGCGGCCTGGGTCAGCGTCACACCTGCGGCGTGGATAAGGGTCGCGGCGGCAGCCGGATCTTTGCGGGCCGGACTGGGCGTTGCTGCAGGGACCGGGTCTCGGTGGGCCGAGCAGGGCGTCGCTGCGGCGGCCTGGGCTTGGCGGGCTGCACCTGGCGTGGCTGCGGCCTGCTTCAGCGTCGCCGCGCCGGACGCCTCTTCAGGGACCGCGGGCATGGCAGCAGGGATCGGGGCACTCGCGCTGGCAGGGGCAACACTGGACTCACCCATCGTTGGCAGCATCGGGGTCTGAGTCGTCGCCGTCCAGTCTGGCACTCGGCGCTCGGCTCTCCCCTCATAGGCCTGAACCGCCGCGGTCATTTCCAGAAACTCCGTACGTCCCTCTCTGATCTGCCTTCCGACCCTGGCCTCCAGTTGATCGCAGAACTCGGCGAGCTCCCGACACCACCAGGCAGTGGAGCCTGGCTCTGGGTCTCTGTGTTCAGACGCCATTTCCTCTAACAGCAGGCTTCTGGCTCCCTTTCTGTCCCGACGTCTCTGAACGCTTCCGCTCTCTTTACTTGCGAGGTCAGGACTCTGCAGGGGATCTCTGGGTAGCCACACCTCTTCGTGGGCGGTAACTTCTCCCAGCGCGGGCTGCTGTTGTTTTTCAGCGCGCTTTTCATGGTGGCAATATGGCGGCGCTTCCAATTTTTCAAGCGGACCGCCCAGGCACATGGTCACCTGTCTGAACAGGTCTAGTCCTTATCCTGTTCGTGACGCCAGATGTGAAGCCCCACAAGTGCAGTGTCGGTGCATTACCTTCAGGGACTCCACTCGGCTGGATCTGGTCACAGGTAGGAGATCTTCTTTTTGTCGTGACGCCACTCTCAGTATTGCGGTCAGTGGGGACCGCCACTGCAGGTTGAGGGACGCCTGGGGCTGATGGTAAGTGCAGTTAGTTGGAATAGCCTCCTGAGAGTGAGGCAAGCCCCAGGGCCCTGTGTAGGTGTGTAGAACCACAAGGCGCAGAATAACTCCACACAAGCAGAATGTCTTTCAGGGGTTTTACTCACAGTTGATGGCAGGGTGAGTGACCCGGGCGTAGCTGGGATGAACCAGGTTGGAACCAGGTGTCCTTCAGGCTGACTGATGAGGGTGACTACCGACTCGCCTTCCTTAGCCCTTTGCGTTTTGGGGTAACCCCGACTTTTAGTCCCTATGGGGGTCACCCAGGGAAGTTGCTGAAGCCTCTCTCCCCTTCGTTTTGTCCGTTTGCTTGTAGCCTGGACCAGGACACTCCGGCTGCTTGCCTCCTGTGAACTATGGGCCCTAACTGTGGCGACGTGGCTGCGGACTCTGTAGTGTGGTCTTGGGGGTATGAAGTGCCCCCTCAAGCAGGTTTGGCAAGGAAAGGTGGATCTATCCCTGCACTGGGACCTACTACCCGTTTGGGCCTGGTACTCCCTAGCAGTCTCCTTACTTCCCACTCCGTTGCTCTCTCTTTAGCTGAAGATGGATTTTGGGTAGCACTACTAGGTGACCGTTCTCCCCCGTCGGTAGCCACTGCGCGGACGCTGTCAGACTGTCACAGCCCCAGGGGTCTGCTCCCTGACGTCTGCTCCCCCTGAACTGCTGCACTAAACCGGCTCACTGCTCCTCCTCTCCTGTTCTTGCCTACGCCACCTAGCAACCAGGCTCTCTTACCACACCCCTTGAGTGGAGATGGAGGCTTTTTACCCCCTCCACTATTCCAGTGGAGGTGAAGGCTTTGCCCCCTCCTGGGATCCCCAGGGGTCCTCCCAAAGGTACATGTGTGAGACCTGATCACTATGCGCCTGTGTAGTCACACCTCGGTCAGCCTTCTGGATTACCTGTATTGTACTGTCCCCAGCATGGGTGCAGTACTCAGTGGTGCCTGACCAGGTCAGGGGCGCCACATTTACATCCTGCTCATCTCTGCCCCTCCGCCGCTATTGGCCGCCTGCCGTGTGACGTCGCTATGACGCCGTACGACCCGCCCCCTTAGGAAGGAGGCGGGTCGCCGGCCAGAGCGACGGTCGCAGGGCAGGTGAGTGCATGTGAAGCTGGCGTAACGATAATTTTCGCTACGGCAGCTATCACGATATCGTACCTGCGACGGGGGCGGGGACTATCGCGTGCGACATTGCAGCATCGGCTTGCGATGTCGCAACGTGCAAAGCCCGCCTAAGACTTTCCTAAAAAATGTATAATGAGTTCTTTCCTGCATCCATTCACCCAAATATATATTTTAAGTATAATTATTTTATTATAAATGGATCTGGTTATATATTTAATGTCAGTGTCATTATTAATTCCATGTTTCTGCCCTGATTTATATCTTAATATCGTTATAAATATCACCATTCCAATTTTGTTAAACAGAGTCCCAAACTATACGGTTTCAATGTAATATTCTGCCTTTCTGCAGTCACCACTAGGGGGCGCCCCGGAGTCCACTGTAGACTGTGTTCATGAACAGTCTCCTCCTGAGCTCCCCCTGGTGGTGACTGCGGGAAAAAAGAATTCCATCAGTAAACTCCATTTGTGTGAGAGCGCTGCATCAGAAGACTTAGATATGGGGTATATTATGATAACAATCCTCTGTAGCCTATTCATCACTGATCACATATTTCATGTATTTCCTTTACATTTCTTTACAATGCACCTCTGCTCTATAGGGAATGTTGATATCTAGAAGAAAGGATATGTATTGCTGCAGATTGCAGAACGCTTCCTAATCGCATCGCACCCATAATTACATGGACAAATATTCATGAGGCAAGGTCCTCCCCCCAAATAGAAACATCACATGTGAAAATCCACAGAGGGCAAATCACCATGAACAACACAACAAATCATCCAAAAGTCTAGACAATACACTGCAAAAAATGATCACTAGTTACCAGTACTGAGCACCCGAGCATGGCAGTGCCCACTCATCACTAGTTACCAGTACTGAGCACCCGAGCATGGTAGTGCCCGCTCATCACTAGTTACCAGTACTGAGCACCCGAGCATGGTAGTGCCCGCTCATCACTAGTTACCAGTACTGAGCACCCGAGCATGGTAGTGCCCACTCATCACTAGTTACCAGTACTGAGTACCCGAGCATGGTAGTGCTCTCTCATCACTAGTTACCAGTACTGAGCACCCGAGCATGGTAGTGCCCGCTCATCACTAGTTACCAGTACTGAGCACCCGAGCATGGTAGTGCCCACTCATCACTAGTTACCAGTACTGAGTACCCGAGCATGGTAGTGCTCTCTCATCACTAGTTACCAGTACTGAGCACCCGAGCATGGCAGTGCCCGCTCATCACTAGTTACCAGTACTGAGTACCCGAGCATGGTAGTGCCCACTCATCACTAGTTACCAGTACTGAGTACCCGAGCATGGTAGTGCTCTCTCATCACTAGTTACCAGTACTGAGCACCCGAGCATGGTAGTGCCCGCTCATCACTAGTTACCAGTACTGAGCACCTGAGCATGGTAGTGCCCGCTCATCACTAGTTACCAGTACTGAGCACCTGAGCATGGTAGTGCCCGCTCATCACTAGTTACCAGTACTGAGCACCCGAGCATGGTAGTGCCCGCTCATCACTAGTTACCAGTACTGAGCACCCGAGCATGGTAGTGCCCGCTCATCACTAGTTACCAGTACTGAGCCCCCGAGCATGGTAGTGCCCGCTCATCACTAGTTACCAGTACTGAGCCCCCGAGCATGGTAGTGCCCACTCATCACTAGTTACCAGTACTGAGCCCCCGAGCATGGTAGTGCCCGCTCATCACTAGTTACCAGTACTGAGCCCCCGAGCATGGTAGTGCCCGCTCATCACTAGTTACCAGTACTGAGCACCCGAGCATGGTAGTGCCCGCTCATCACTAGTTACCAGTACTGAGCACCTGAGCATGGTAGTGCCCGCTCATCACTAGTTACCAGTACTGAGCCCCCGAGCATGGTAGTGCCCGCTCATCACTAGTTACCAGTACTGAGCACCTGAGCATGGTAGTGCCCACTCATCACTAGTTACCAGTACTGAGCACCTGAGCATGGTAGTGCCCGCTCATCACTAGTTACGAGTACTGAGCACCCGAGCATGGTAGTGCCCGCTCATCACTAGTTACCAGTACTGAGCACCCGAGCATGGTAGTGCCCACTCATCACTAGTTACCAGTACTGAGCCCCCGAGCATGGTAGTGCCCGCTCATCACTAGTTACCAGTACTGAGCACACGAGCATGGTAGTGCCCGCTCATCACTAGTTACCAGTACAGAGCACCGGAGCATGGTAGTGCCCGCTCATCACTAGTTACCAGTACTGAGCACCTGAGCATGGTAGTGCCCGCTCATCACTAGTTACCAGTACAGAGCACCCGAGCATGGTAGTGCCCGCTCATCACTAGTTACCAGTACTGAGCACCCGAGCATGGTAGTGCCCGCTCATCACTAGTTACCAGTACTGAACACCCGAGCATAGTAGTGCCCGCTCATCACTAGTTACCAGTACTGAGCACCCGAGCATGGTAGTGCCCGCTCATCACTAGTTACCAGTACAGAGCACCGGAGCATGGTAGTGCCCGCTCATCACTAGTTACCAGTACTGAGCACCTGAGCATGGTAGTGCCCGCTCATCACTAGTTACCAGTACAGAGCACCCGAGCATGGTAGTGCCCGCTCATCACTAGTTACCAGTACAGAGCACCCGAGCATGGTAGTGCCCACTCATCACTAGTTACCAGTACAGAGCACCTGAGCATGGTAGTGCCCGCTCATCACTAGTTACCAGTACTGACCACCTGAGCATGGCAGTGCCCGCTCATCACTAGTTACCAGTACTGACCACCTGAGCATGGCAGTGCCCGCTCATCACTAGTTACCAGTACTGACCACCTGAGCATGGCAGTGTCCGCTCATCACTAGTTACCAGTACTGAGCACCTGAGCATGGCAGTGCCCGCTCATCACTAGTTACCAGTACTGAGCACCCGAGCATGGCAGTGCCCGCTCATCACTAGTTACCAGTACTGAGCACCCGAGCATGGTAGTTCCCACTCATCACTAGTTACGAGTACTGAGCACCCGAGCATGGTAGTGCCTGCTCATCACTAGTTACCAGTACTGAGCACCTGAGCATGGTAGTGCCCGCTCATCACTAGTTACCTGTACAGAGCACCTGAGCATGGTAGTGCCCGCTCATCACTAGTTACGAGTACAGAGCACCCGAGCATGGTAGTGCCCGCTCATCACAAGTTACCAGTACTGAGCACCTGAGCATGGTAGTGCCCGCTCATCACTAGTTACAAGTACAGAGCACCTGAGCATGGTAGTGCCCGCTCATCACTAGTTACCAGTACAGAGCACCCGAGCATGGTAGTGCCCGCTCATCACTAGTTACCAGTACTGAGCACCCGAGCATGGTAGTGCCCGCTCATCACTAGTTACCAGTACTGAGCACCCGAGCATGGTAGTGCCCGCTCATCACTAGTTACCAGTACAGCGCACCCGAGCATGGTAGTGCCCGCTCATCACTAGTTACCAGTATTGAGCACCCGAGCATGGTAGTGCCCGCTCATCACTAGTTACGAGTACAGAGCACCCGAGCATGGTAGTGCCCGCTCATCACTAGTTACGAGTACAGAGCACCTGCGCATGGTAGTGCCCACTCATCACTAGTTACGAGTACAGAGCACCTGCGCATGGTAGTGCCCGCTCATCACTAGTTACCAGTACAGAGCACCTGCGCATGGTAGTGCCCACTCATCACTAGTTACGAGTACAGAGCACCTGCGCATGGTAGTGCCCGCTCATCACTAGTTACGAGTACAGAGCACCCGAGCATGGTAGTGCCCGCTCATCACTAGTTCTCATCACTGTGGTCCTGTGGGGAGACCAGGGCCCGGGGTAGAGTTTTACACCATTCTTCACAGTTTTGTCATTTCAGTGCCGGTTCCTGGAGCACTTTGGATTGTGACTGTTCCTCACGAGCCGCACGCCCACACTGCGCAATTATTTCCACCTTGCCACAGTTGCAATATTACAGCTCGCAGCATGGCCGGCCGCCTGCAGAGCCACAGTTTGGAGCCCAGGATCTGAGCTGTTTCCTGGGACCTCACACGGGGGGCTTCGCGGGGGGCTCTGATTCCTGCGCAGCATTGTCAGTCGTGAAGGCAATCACGTTGAATGCTCATCGCTTCCCACACGATGAAGATGCTTCTGTTGGTTCCACAGTTTCCTCCATAATGAAGGCATCTTTATCCTTGTGTGCTAATTCCACGTGACACTCCAAACACCCATATATCTAATTATCAGCCCCGGGGAACTCATTCATTGTAATTTAGTCACAGATTCATTGCACCAGGAACCGCAATTACTGCATCTGCAAGAAGTAAGACTGAGGCGACTTCATAACTACAGGAAAGCGTAAACCCTCCCATACCGGCAGCGAGTGCGCATGAGACAAGGCAACGAGCGCTAACAAGAGGCACAAGCCTCCTCCACAATGAGTAAGACATAGGCTACATAGTATCCACAACCATCATTAAGTCATATGGCTACATAATAATACTATACCGGAGTGATGAGCGGACCCGCGGATAGAGATGAGCGGACCCGCGGATAGAGATGAGCGGACCCGCGGATAGAGATGAGCGGACCCGCGGATAGAGATGAGCGGACCCGTGGATAGAGATGAGCGGACCCGCGGATAGAGATGAGAGGACCCGTGGATAGAGATGAGAGGACCCGTGGATAGAGATGAGCGGACCCGTGGATAGAGATGAGAGGACCCGTGGATAGAGATGAGAGGACCCGTGGATAGAGATGAGAGGACCCGTGGATAGAGATGAGAGGACCCGTGGATAGAGATGAGAGGACCTGTGGATAGAGATGAGAGGACCCGTGGATAGAGATGAGAGGACCCGTGGATAGAGATGAGAGGACCCGTGGATAGAGATGAGAGGACCCGTGGATAGAGATGAGCGGACCTGTGGATAGAGATGAGAGGACCCGTGGATAGAGATGAGAGGACCCGTGGATAGAGATGAGCGGACCTGTGGATAGAGATGAGAGGACCCGCGGATAGAGATGAGCTGACCCGTGGATAGAGATGAGGGGACCCGTGGATAGAGATGAGAGAACCCGTGGATAGAGATGAGCGGACCTGTGGATAGAGATGAGAGGACCTGTGGATAGAGATGAGCGGATCCGTGGATAGAGATGAGAGGACCCGTGGATAGAGATGAGCGGACCCATGGATAGAGATGAGAGGACCCGTGGATAGAGATAACTGGACCCGCGGATAGAGATAACTGGACCCATGGATAGAGATACAGTAAGTAGACCTGTGGAAAGAGATGAGTGTACCCTTGGAAAGAGATAAGTGGACCCGTGGATAGAGATGAACAGACCCGCGGATAGAGATGAGCGGACCCGTGGATAGAGATGAGCGGACCCGTGGATAGAGATGAGGGGACCCGTGGATAGAGATGAGGGGACCCATGGATAGAGATGAGCGGACCCGTGGATAGAGATGAGCGGACCCGTGGATAGAGATGAGCGGACCCGTGGATAGAGATAACTGGACCCGCGGATAGAGATAACTGGACCCATGGATAGAGATACAGTAAGTAGACCTGTGGAAAGAGATGAGTGTACCCTTGGAAAGAGATAAGTGGACCCGTGGATAGAGATGAACAGACCCGCGGATAGAGATGAGCGGACCCGTGGATAGAGATGAGCGGACCCGTGGATAGAGATGAGGGGACCCGTGGATAGAGATGAGGGGACCCATGGATAGAGATGAGAGGACCCGTGGATAGAGATGAGAGGACCCGTGGATAGAGATGAGCGGACCCGTGGATAGAGATAACTGGACCCGCGGATAGAGATAACTGGACCCATGGATAGAGATACAGTAAGTAGACCTGTGGAAAGAGATGAGTGTACCCTTGGAAAGAGATAAGTGGACCCGTGGATAGAGATGAACAGACCCGCGGATAGAGATGAGCGGACCCGTGGATAGAGATGAGCGGACCCGTGGATAGAGATGAGGGGACCCGTGGATAGAGATGAGGGGACCCATGGATAGAGATGAGCGGACCCGTGGATAGAGATGAGCGGACCCGCGGATAGAGATGAGCGGACCCGTGGATAGAGATGAGTGGACCCGTGGATAGTGGGAGGAAGAGGTCGAGATGGCAGCAGAAGAGGGAGCAGGAGGAGCCTTAGCTCTTTCCTGGTTTTTCTGGTTGTCTACTCCGCTGCAGCTCGTGCTTTGCATTCAGATGCCGCGTGTTGCAGGTGGTGCCACGCCAGAGAACGTCTTTGAGCTGGCTTTGGCATGCTCAGTTGGTTGGCACAGTGGGCAGTAGCAGCCAACATCCTGCCTAAGGAATGGCCTAAGGGACGCAGCGTGACCTCCTCTTCTTTTTCCAAACTGGGCACGTCACGTGGTTGGTGTTGATTCCATGTGTGGTCTAGGACCTCATCATCCACCACATCATCTTCCACCCATTCATCACCCCTGTCCTCCATGTCGGTCTGCACACTGCAGAAAGCCACAGCAGCTGGCACGTGTTCTGTCATCATCATCAGAGGTGTGCTGCGGTGGTCCGCTGACCGTGTGCACTAGCCCTCACACATCTTTATCCTTATATTGAACAAGTGGTCTGGCATCAATACAGTTGGCCTCTTCCACTTTTGGGACAGGGCCAGGTGAATGGGCCTCGGAGCCTCAGCCAGTGGATTCATCAAAAACCAGAAGTGACTGCTGGGGCTTACACTGCTCGGCTAATTTCTAAGGGGGTGAGGTGGAAGAAAGAGCCCATGCGATGAGGGTGTAAACTCTGCGCTTCTAGCTGGGGACCGAGTGGAAGACAAAGCAAAGGAGATGGACACATACAATCGAAAACAACCTCTACATGTGCAATTATCTTTCCAGGCATTGCCTGGTTCTGTATCTCCATAGTATACTTCATGATCTTAGTTTGCTTCCTTTTCTCTTAAATATTATAGTGCAGTGCTCTTTTAATACCTATGTCATGCTCCTTTAGAAGCTGCTTTCGACTGCTGCTCCTCAAAATCTGTACATTGCGTTCAATCAGAACAAAGGCATCCCTGTTTCAGTACACGGGATGGGAGCAGAGAAACTGTTGATTAGAAATGTCCCATAGTCAAAAAGGAAAATGCAGTGTTCTTTTAATACCCATGTCATTCTCCTTTAGAAGCTGCTTTCAACTGGTGCTCATCAAAATCTGTACATTGCATTCAATCAGAGCACAGGCATTTCCATCTCAGTACAGGGGATGGGAGCAGAGAAACTCTTGACAGGGAATGTCCCATAGTCAAACTGGTTGATATTAGTGTTCAGGTTTTGCCGAGCAGCAATTAAAAGCAGCTTCTAAAAGAGCATAAACTGAATATTGAAACAATACTGCAGCACATTGTTTGGAAGAGAAGAAAGGAAAATGCAGTGCTCTTTTAATAGCTATGTCATGCTCCTTTAGAAGCTGCTGTCAACTGCTGCTCATCAAAATCTGTACATTGCATTCAATCAGAGCACAGGCATTCCCATCTCAGTACAGGGGATGGGAGCAGAGAAACTCTTGACAAGAAATGTCCCCATACACAGACTGGTTGACACTGGTATTCAGATCTTATCAAGAAGCAATTAAAAGCAGCTGCTAATAGAGCATAAACTGAATATTGAAATAAAACTGCAACACTGTGTTTGGGAGAAAAGGAAACAAAATAATAACATCCTAACTTTACAATGCCCTACACTAGAGGATAATTAAGTTACTCTATATACACAGCTTGATAGACACAAACATAATGAATAATCTATAAACAGACCCCCACCCACCCAGCTGCTACCTCGGCACCTTCTGTACTTATTATGCCTCTTAACGGGGATATCAAGAACTTTAAGGACTTGTTCACCACTCAGCGCGGTGAAGACTCCTTCACACACCCTTGAGACCTCCACTTTTTATCAGATCCCATCTGTGATTAGTATATGTAAAGTATAATAATTTATTAAGGTCATCCAATTCCTTTCAAGATTCTCATGTCCATTACCACCTTCACAATGTAGGCAGAAGCGCTTCTCCTCTCCAAGCCTCTCATCATGGTGCTCCCCAAGGTCAAACCTGATGAAGCCACAATCATTCTCGATCCTCGCCGCTTATCATTGCCAATCTTTCATTGATTTTTTTCTTTAATACACCGAGTTCTCAATTACCTTTAATTACCGGGCTATCCACAGTTTTAATTAAATATAGGTGAATGCTCCCATTAACAGTTATTACCTTCAGAAGCCACTTACCCAGAATCTGGAAGTATAGGAAGTGTATGGTAAGCTCATATTTCATCCGGTTCACTTCCACTTTTCACAAGATTAATGGCCCAAGAGCTGACAATCTAATTGCCCCCGCTGATGAGCCTTTCATAATTCTTTTTCATTGCCCTTATTGAAAATTGGAAAAGTGAGAAAACCTTTCTTTTTTTAAGGTTGACTGTTATAATTCAATCTGAAGAACTCCGGCAAATGAAGTGTATGGTTTATTTAACACCTTCGAGGAATATCAAAAATAAAAGAGGGAACAAGGAAATAAGCAAAGAAAGCAAAAAAAGCAAAGAAGGCAAAGAAAGGAAAGAAGGCAAAGAAAGCAAAAAAAACAAACAAAAAAAGCAAAGAAAGTAAAGAAAGCAAAGAAGGCAAAGAAAGCAAAAAAAGCAAAGAAAGCAAAAAAGGCAAAAAAAGCAAAGAAGGCAAAGAAAGCAAAGAAAGTAAAGAAGGCAAAGAAAGTAAAGAAGGCAAAGAAGGCAAAGAAAGCAAAGAAGGCAAAGAAAGCAAAGAAAGTAAAGAAGGCAAAGAAAGCAAAGAAGGAAAAGAAAGCAAAGAAAGCAAAGAAAGCAAAGAAAGCAAAGAAGGCAAAGAAGGCAAAGAAAGCAAAGAAGGCAAAGAAAGCAAAGAAAGTAAAGAAGGCAAAGAAAGTAAAGAAGGCAAAGAAGGCAAAGAAAGCAAAGAAGGCAAAGAAAGCAAAGAAAGCAAAGAAGGCAAAGAAGGCAAAGAAAGCAAAGAAGGCAAAGAAAGCAAAGAAAGTAAAGAAGGCAAAGAAAGCAAAGAAGGAAAAGAAAGCAAAGAAAGCAAAGAAAGCAAAGAAAGCAAAGAAGGCAAAGAAGGCAAAGAAAGCAAAGAAGGCAAAGAAAGCAAAGAAAGTAAAGAAGGCAAAGAAAGCAAAGAAGGAAAAGAAAGCAAAGAAGGCAAAGAAGGCAAAGAAAGCAAAGAAAGTAAAGAAGGCAAAGAAGGCAAAGAAGGCAAAGAAAGCAAAGAAAGTAAAGAAAGTAAAGAAGGCAAAGAAAGTAAAGAAACAAAGAAGGCAAAGAAGGCAAAGAAAGCAAAGAAAGTAAAGAAAGCAACGAAAGCAAAGAAAGCAAAGAAGGCAAAGAAGGCAAAGAAAGCAAAGAAAGTAAAGAAGGCAAAGAAAGCATAGAAAGTAAAGAAGGCAAAGAAAGCAAAGAAAGTAAAGAAGGCAAAGAAAGCAAAGAAATCAAAGAAAGTAAAGAAGGCAAAGAAAGCAAAGAACGCCACTAATCACCGCGATTCATCTTATACTGTACTAAAGTTCAGATAAAAACTGACTAAAGTAAAGTTTGGTGATTGGGGCAAGGCTCAGCTCATCTTCATCATGTCAGGGGGGAAGGTTTCTGGCAGGGCAAGATGCCTCCCAGCCAAAGAGTCCGATCTACAGTCCATAAGTAGAAGAGGTCAACTATTAGTGAATATTGTAAACTTAAAGGGATTGTCCAGTGATTAGAATACGCATGGCTGCTTTATTCCAGGAACAGATCAAATCCCATTCCTAGGTTGCCTATTTATACTCTACTGGAATCGATGAACCTCGTCTTGTATCTTTACCTCGTCTCTGTCTGCTCCCAGTGTCATGTTGTTACCTCCTGGCTTCTGACCTTGGAATTCCTCCTTACCACGTCCCCGCCTGCTCTCTGTATCCTGTATACACTTTCCTGGAATCCTGACCTCAGCTTGTATCTTGACCTCATCTCGGTCTGCTCCCAGTGTCCTGTTGTTACCTCCTGGCTTCTGACCTCGTTGTTCCTCCTGACCAAGATCTTGCCTGCTCCCTGTATCCTGTACATACCCTCCTGGAATCCTGACCCTCGGCTTGTACCTTGACCTTGTCTCCGTCTGCTCCCAGTGTCCTGTTGTTACCTCCTGGCTTCTGACCTCGGACTTCCTCCTGACCACGTCCCCACCTGCTCCCTGCATCCTATAGGTACTCTCCTAGAATCCTAACCCTCAGTTTGTATCTTGACCTCATCTCTGTCTGTTCCCAGTGTCCTGTCATTACCTCCTGGCTTCTGACCTTGGACTTCCTACTGACCACATCCCCACCTGCTCGCTGTATCTTATACATACTCTCCTGGAATCCTGACCCTTAGCTTGTATCTTGACCTCATCTCTGTCTGTTCCCAGTGTCCTGTCATTACCTCCTGGCTTCTGACCTTGGACTTCCTACTGACACATCCCCACCTGCTCCCTGTATCTTATACATACTTTCCTGAAATCCTGACCCTTGGCTTGTATCTTTACCTGTCTATTCCCAGTGTCCTGTCATTACCTCCTGGCTTTTGACCTCAGCTTGTCTGACTACCTCTCCATTCACTGCTTACAAGTAGTGTCTAGCGCCACCTAGTGATGGACATCACGCAGCCAATTTTTTTCAAATCCCGGACAATCCCTTTAAATTTGACATTCACCATATGTACTGTAGTGCCAGTGGGGTTTCCCTCCAATTCACAGATCACATCGATCCCTCCTGTGTCATCGTCCTCCCACCTAAAGACAAATCAAACTTCATGGCATTGAATATTTCTCACCACTTTGGTCAACTCTTACGTGCAACTTCCCATTTGTAGAAGAAAGGTGTAGTCGCAGACTCTGGACAAATGACCCATTGTAACCCCCGAGAAGGTCAACACCAGCCATGGTCATGAAGACCTGGAGCCAGTTTTAGACTGGTCTGAGTACAGCCGGCAGCATGTGATGATGATGCACAGGCGAGAAATGCTTTTGAGCCTCCCAGTATACAGTATACGGTATATTACCAGTGACCATAGTCTTCCTCTACAGAAAAGAAGGCAACTACCCCTCACGGAGCGCACAGCAGTAGTCACCCCTCGCCGGCCTGGTGAGGCATCATGGAGCTGTAGTTCTCCCCTCTCTTTCACACCCTCGGTTGCAGAGATGTGGTATATCAATCTAATGCAATGCACATGTTTCTATTTTGTAAGTTATTGCAACATTGTATCCAGTTTACAAATAACAGATCGGACGATAGATTCTGAATCGAGGCTCCAGGTCGCGCCTCTGCCGAATCCTGCATTCATAAACCCGGATGCCGCGGTGCGGGAGGACGCCGGCCGTGATCACTGCATACAATCCATTTACAGCGCTAATCTCCCACTCCTGGGATCCATATTTCACACGACTACGCTTGATTTTATTATATGATCTCTCATTCAGGTTTTTATTAAATATTGGGAAATAAATGTCATTATCCGGAAGGACAAAAAGGTTCCTTAACCCTTTAATATCGCAGCGTTATATTAGTCTTTAGCCGAGTAGATTCCCGCTACAATTTATGCCAGTTTATCTACAATACATGCTCGGATTTTATTTTGCAGAGATGACATAACACATTTTCTATGCTCCGCCCACTTCTGAAAAAATTACCGGCAAAGACAAAAAGGCAAAAGTCGTAACCTTTTCCCACAAACATCGATTAGGCAGGTCTTTGTCTCTCTACAGGAATGGGGAGGATCTTTATCTTTGTACAGGAGTGGGGATGGTTTTTTGTCTTTCTACAGGAAGTAGGAGCAGGTCATTGTCTTTCTTTAGGAAATAGGGGCAGGTCTTTGTCTTTCTTCAGGAAATAGGGGTAGGTCTTTGTCTTTCTTCAGGAAGTAGGGACAGGTCTTTGTCTTTCTTCAGGAAGTAGGGACAGGTCTTTGTCTTTCTTCAGGAAGTAGGGACAGGTCTTTGTCTTTCTTCAGGAAGTAGGGACAGGTCTTTGTCTTTCTTCAGGAAGTAGGGACAGGTCTTTGTCTTTCTTCAGGAAGTAGGGACAGGTCTTTGTCTTTCTTCAGGAAGTAGGGACAGGTCTTTGTCTTTCTTCAGGAAGTAGGGACAGGTCTTTGTCTTTCTTCAGGAAGTAGGGACAGGTCTTTGTCTTTCTTTAGGAAATAGGGGCAGGTCTTTGTCTTTCTTCAGGAAGTAGGGACAGGTCTTTGTCTTTCTTCAGGAAGTAGGGACAGGTCTTTGTCTTTCTTTAGGAAATAGGGGCAGGTCTTTGTCTTTCTTTAGGAAGTAGGGGCAGGTCTTTGTCTTTCTTCAGGAAGTAGGGACAGGTCTTTGTCTTTCTTCAGGAAGTAGGGACAGGTCTTTGTCTTTCTTCAGGAAGTAGGGACAGGTCTTTGTCTTTCTTCAGGAAGTAGGGACAGGTCTTTGTCTTTCTTTAGGAAATAGGGGCAGGTCTTTGTCTTTCTTTAGGAAGTAGGGGCAGGTCTTTGTCTTTCTTCAGGAAGTAGGGACAGGTCTTTGTCTTTCTTCAGGAAGTAGGGACAGGTCTTTGTCTTTCTTCGGGAAGTAGGGACAGGTCTTTGTCTTTCTTCAGGAAGTAGGGACAGGTATTTGTCTTTCTTCAGGAAGTAGGGACAGGTCTTTGTCTTTCTTTAGGAAATAGGGGCAGGCCTTTGTCTTTCTTTAGGAAATAGGGGCAGGTATTTGTCTTTCTTCAGGAAGTAGGGACAGATCTTTGTCTTTCTTCAGGAAGTAGGGACAGGTCTTTGTCTTTCTTTAGGAAATAGGGGCAGGTCTTTGTCTTTCTTTAGGAAATAGGAGCAGGTCACTGTCTTTCTGCGGGAAATAGGGCCAGGTCTTTGTCTTTCTTCAGGAAATAGGGGTAGGTCTTTGTCTTTCTTCAGGAAATAGGGGTAGGTCTTTGTCTTTCTTCAGGAAGTAGGGACAGGTCTTTGTCTTTCTTCAGGAAGTAGGGACAGGTCTTTGTCTTTCTTCAGGAAGTAGGGACAGGTCTTTGTCTTTCTTTAGGAAATAGGGGCAGGTCTTTGTCTTTCTTTAGGAAGTAGGGGCAGGTCTTTGTCTTTCTTCAGGAAGTAGGGACAGGTCTTTGTCTTTCTTCAGGAAGTAGGGACAGGTCTTTGTCTTTCTTCGGGAAGTAGGGACAGGTCTTTGTCTTTCTTCAGGAAGTAGGGACAGGTATTTGTCTTTCTTCAGGAAGTAGGGACAGGTCTTTGTCTTTCTTTAGGAAATAGGGGCAGGCCTTTGTCTTTCTTTAGGAAATAGGGGCAGGTATTTGTCTTTCTTCAGGAAGTAGGGACAGATCTTTGTCTTTCTTCAGGAAGTAGGGACAGGTCTTTGTCTTTCTTTAGGAAATAGGGGCAGGTCTTTGTCTTTCTTTAGGAAATAGGAGCAGGTCACTGTCTTTCTGCGGGAAATAGGGCCAGGTCTTTGTCTTTCTTCAGGAAATAGGGGTAGGTCTTTGTCTTTCTTCAGGAAATAGGGGTAGGTCTTTGTCTTTCTTCAGGAAGTAGGGACAGGTCTTTGTCTTTCTTCAGGAAGTAGGGACAGGTCTTTGTCTTTCTTCAGGAAGTAGGGACAGGTCACTGTCTTTCTGCGGGAAATAGGGGCAGGCCTTTGTCTTTCTTCAGGAAATAGGGGTAGGTCTTTGTCTTTCTTCAGGAAGTAGGGACAGGTCTTTGTCTTTCTTCAGGAAGTAGGGACAGGTCTTTGTCTTTCTTCAGGAAGTAGGGACAGGTCTTTGTCTTTCTTCAGGAAGTAGGGACAGGTCTTTGTCTTTCTTCAGGAAGTAGGGACAGGTCTTTGTCTTTCTTCAGGAAGTAGGGACAGGTCTTTGTCTTTCTTCAGGAAGTAGGGACAGGTCTTTGTCTTTCTTCAGGAAGTAGGGACAGGTCTTTGTCTTTCTTCAGGAAGTAGGGACAGGTCTTTGTCTTTCTTTAGGAAATAGGGGCAGGTCTTTGTCTTTCTTCAGGAAGTAGGGACAGGTCTTTGTCTTTCTTCAGGAAGTAGGGACAGGTCTTTGTCTTTCTTTAGGAAATAGGGGCAGGTCTTTGTCTTTCTTTAGGAAGTAGGGGCAGGTCTTTGTCTTTCTTCAGGAAGTAGGGACAGGTCTTTGTCTTTCTTCAGGAAGTAGGGACAGGTCTTTGTCTTTCTTCAGGAAGTAGGGACAGGTCTTTGTCTTTCTTCAGGAAGTAGGGACAGGTCTTTGTCTTTCTTTAGGAAATAGGGGCAGGTCTTTGTCTTTCTTTAGGAAGTAGGGGCAGGTCTTTGTCTTTCTTCAGGAAGTAGGGACAGGTCTTTGTCTTTCTTCAGGAAGTAGGGACAGGTCTTTGTCTTTCTTCAGGAAGTAGGGACAGGTCTTTGTCTTTCTTCAGGAAGTAGGGACAGGTCTTTGTCTTTCTTCAGGAAGTAGGGACAGGTCTTTGTCTTTCTTTAGGAAATAGGGGCAGGCCTTTGTCTTTCTTTAGGAAATAGGGGCAGGTATTTGTCTTTCTTCAGGAAGTAGGGACAGATCTTTGTCTTTCTTCAGGAAGTAGGGACAGGTCTTTGTCTTTCTTTAGGAAATAGGGGCAGGTCTTTGTCTTTCTTTAGGAAATAGGAGCAGGTCACTGTCTTTCTGCGGGAAATAGGGCCAGGTCTTTGTCTTTCTTCAGGAAATAGGAGCAGGCCACTGTCTTTCTGCGGGAAATAGGGCCAGGTCTTTGTCTTTCTTCAGGAAATAGGAGCAGGTCACTGTCTTTCTGCGGGAAATAGGGGCAGGTCTTTGTCTTTCTTTAGGAAGTAGGGGCAGGTATTTGTCTTTCTACAGGAAATAGGGACAGGCCTTTTTCTTTCTACAGGAAGTAGGAGCAGGTCATTGTCTTTCTTTAGGAAATAGGGGCAGGTCTTTGTCTTTCTTTGGGAAGTAGGGGCAGGTATTTGTCTTTCTTCAGGAAATAGGGGCAGGTCTTTGTCTTTCTTTAGTAAGTAGTGGCAGATCTTTGTCTTTCTTCAGGAAGTAGGGGCAGGTCTTTGTCTTTCTTCAGGAAGTAGGGGCAGGTCTTTGTCTTTCTTTAGGAAGTTGGAGCAGGTCTTTGTCTTTCTTCAGGAAATAGGGGCAGGTCTTTGTCTTTCTTTAGGAAGTAGGGGCACGTCATTGTCTTTCTTTAGGAAGTAGGGGCAGGTTTCTGTCTTTTTATAGGAAGTAGGGATGGATCTTTGTCTATCCTACAGGAGTGGGGATGGGTCTTTGTATTTTTACAGGAAGAAGGATCGGGACTTTGTCTTACTACAGGAAGTAGGGGCACGTCTTTGTCTTTCCACAGGAAGTAGGAGGGGGTGTTTGTCTTCAGGAAGTAACGGCAGGTATTTGTCTTTCTACAGGAAGTAGGAATGAGTGTTTGTCTTTCTTCAGGAAGTAAGGGCAGGTATTTGTCTTTCTACAGGAAGTAGGAGTGGATCTTTCTCTTTCTACAGGAAATGGGGGCGGGTCTTTGTTTTCCTACAGGAAGTTGGAGTGGGTCTTTGATGCTTTATGGGACGTGGAGGCGAGTCTTTATGGTTCTTCAGGAAGTAAAGATGGTGTTTGTCTCTTTATTGGAAATGGAAAGGGTGGGAAGTCAGAGAAATATTTTTAGATCAGGTTGACTCAGGAGGAGCCATGCACATGTAAAGTCAAGGATAGAAAGTTTCAGTACATATAGTGCTGACAGAATGCTGAGTTACCACCTACTAAAATTGACTGGTTGGTGTACATCTGAACCAGTGTCTGGCCATTTGAGAGGAGTACATGGACAGCTTGAGTGCTAAATGCCCCTGCTTTAACATGTTGCTATGTAAAATGACACCATGTCTTAAGTAATTTATCAGCACAAATTCTGTACATAAAAATGACAACATTTTAAAAAGTGGATGTTCACTTTAAGAAAAAATATAACTCTTGCTCAATCTCCTACATGCGCATTATGTATGATAATGACCCTGTCACCTCTGCCCCTGGTAGCGAGCTTGTGAAATGAGAGGGTGTGCGGATGAGCGATAGCCGCGCATCACAGGGACCGCAGGGCTCATTATAGCTGCTTCCATAAGACCTACCCGCCACCTTATCTTACACAATCCTGTTTTTCTGTGACAGCAAAATGCTTAATTGCTCAAAAAAAATACAAAAAAAACACAACATTGTGCAACGACTTAATTGGTAGAAAATAACAAAAGATCCTAATGTCTGCATGAGTCAGAACACGCGCGGCACTGACGGGTTCCCGGAGCTAAACTGAGCCGTGCGCTTTCAGTTAACATTTTCACATTTAGAAAAGAGAACAATCATTTTTTACAGTATTTTCTGTTATAAACACACTTTCCATAAAAGAAAAAAAACACCCTTCTATTTCATTCCATTCTATTCCGGGAAAGGAATAAAGTTCCTCCCTGTACATAAAGGAGCAACAATGTATCGCTGGATTTGGTTCATTATTCTTAAAGGGGAATACTGTTTACTTTTTTTCCTTAAAAACAGGATTTGGAGCCTTCTCCTAATTTGTGTGTTCCAGCTGTAGAGCATCTTGTATCTTTATTAGGGATGATCGAATATCACAAATATTCGGCAACTATTCGGGTTTCCCATAGACTTACATTGCACATCGAATATTTGCAAATAGTCGAATAGCGGCGACCTACTCGTTGAATATGGGTGTAGCCGAATATTTGAGGTACTCGATCATCCCTAATCATCCCTAATCATCCCTAATCTTTATCTTTTAATACTTTGTAAATATTTATTTTCTGCCAACACATAGAATTGTAAGAAAATAATCTGCCTGATGCCACCACAAGGGGGCGCTGTGTAGACAAACGTCAATCCCCTGATTTGGAACAGAAGTCAGTTTACCCCTTAATGGTGAATCATGTAGTATGTTGGGGAACCAGATGAGAGGGGCTCTGCATTTTAGAAACGGATGACAGTCTTACCAGAAAAACATTCAAATCACTTGTACCTCTGGTTATCTGAATGTTTTCTGTACCTTCAGACCTTGAGCTCATTGGATAGATACTATGATACATAAACAATCTTAAAATCACTTTCTTTAAGAACGATGTATCTTTCTGAGCTCTATTTTATCTGTCCATTGCCTCTTGTCTAGTGTAATCCATCTGCACTGTAATCCAGAGACAGACAGAATACAGGAAGTGGGGGAGGGGCTTTATCTCTATACAGGAAGTGGGGGAGGGGCTTTATCTCTATACAGGAAGTGGGGGAGGGGCTTTATCTCTATACAGGAAGTGGGGGAGGGGCTTTATCTCTATACAGGAAGTGGGGGAGGGGCTTTATCTCTATACAGGAAGTGGGGGAGGGACTTTTTCTCTCTATAGGAAGTGGGGGAGGGGCTTTCTACAGAAAGTGGGGGTAGGGCTCTCTCTCTCTACATGAAGTGGGGGAGGGGTTTTCTATCTATGGGAAGTGTGGAAGGGGCTTTATCTCTATACAGGACATGGGGAGGGGTTTTCTATCTACAGGAAGTGGGGAGGGGCTTTTTTCTATCTACAGAAAGTGGGGGTGGGGCTCTCTCTCTCTACATGAAGTGGGGGAGGGGATATCTATCTCTACAGGAAGTGGGGGAGGGGATTTCTCTCTCTACAGGAAGTGGGGGAGGGACTTTCTTTACAGGAAGTGGGGGTGGGGATTTATCTATACAGGAAGTGGGGCTTTTTCTCTGTACAGGAAGTGGGGGAACTTTGGCTCGGATAGGGAAGCCAGCATTGCACAATACAAACTTGGGAAGAAGGAAGATAGTTCCTGCTCCTATAGTGCTGGAAGAATACTAAGACTACTAATGAAGAGGAAGCATGGATTAGCATTACAGGGCATGAGAATTGGGACACATCCTGGACAAATCACACTAGTATGTACACTAGAAAACATTTATCTTGCTTTCAAGGGTGAGATCAGCAAGAAGACCATGCTTTTTTAAAGATTATGTCTGAAAGGTCAGGCAGGAACACTGAAAAAAGTAAAATATCCCATCCCCTTTATTAGCTTAATTCCTTATTGCATTGTTGAATGAATAGTCAACAACTAAAAGCCACCCCAAAAACTCTTGTTCATCCTTTTTACATTTTCACTTTACTTTTCACTGATGGTCTGTATATGATTAGTCACTCTCAGGACTGATAATCAGACATATACAATGGCGGATCTAGCCCTCGTCATGTAGGATCCATTCTCAGATTATAATCTGATTAGTTATTGGTTTGGAGTTCCTCATCCCTGGAAAGGCTTCAGATCTATGGAGGCCGCGTCTTGCATCTTACAGGCTCTAAAGACTCATTTTGATGTCAGATACCATTTGACACTTCCTGGGATCTGGTTGAATCAGGGTCTCGACTCACATAATATTAGAATTTTCGGTGCAGGAGTAGATACAAACCTTATGTCTTGTGCCCCTGACCCTTAAAGTCCTTTCCAACACCGCTGCCTTCATGTAAGTCACGGAAGCTCTTGTCCTAAACCCATTTTCGATCCTTTGCTCCAGCAGATTTTTCTCCCAATCCCGTTTTAATTATCCAGAAAGTTTGCAGCTCTCGGAGCGGCTGGAGGAAAGCTGCCAGCGCACTCCTCCACCCCGAGCCCCGCGCTTCAAATTCCGGTCATATCCAAAGTGCAATTACTCCGGCGATCTCAATCTAATCTGGGCAGAACAATATGGCACAGCTGTCAATCTGCGGCGGCTCTGGGGAACGCGCAGGTTCATATCTACCCTCAGCATTTTTCTCTTTACTGCTTATTCTCCACTGTTACCTCGATGTATCCAAACATTTCCCAAATACCGTGTCATTGTTATTCCGCTTACACTACAGGTTATTGACATCAAAAGACAAGTCACTTTTTCTTGCATTCATTTTGGCAGATGCGGCTTTGTGTTTTGTTATTGGTTTCTTGTATGTGGCTTATGTAAAGGCGAAGCTATTGTGCCCCCTTCAGTCCAAACCTAAAAACCAGAAAAAGCAAATATGTAACGATAACTCTTCATTCAAAAAAGTAGAGTTCCACCATCGCAATAAAACCAGGAATGTGGCCAAGAAAGCGGAGATGTAGACTGCGACAAGGAACCAGTGGCTTAGACTGGGCCCAAGAAATTGGTGGTTTAGATTGGGCCCAAGGAACTGGCGGTTTAGATTGGGCACAAGGAACTGGTGATTTAGACTGGGCCCAAGGAACTGGTGATTTAAACTGGACACAAGAAACTGGTGATTTAGACTGGGCCCAAGGAACTGGTGGTTTAGATTGGGCCCAAGGAACTGGTGGTTTAGATTGGGCCCAAGGAACTGGTGGTTTAGATTGGGCACAAGGAACTGGTGATTTAGACTGGGGCCAAGGAACTGGTGGTTTAGACTGGGCACAAGGAACTGGTGGTTTAGACTGGGCCCAAGGAACTGGTGGTTTAGACTGGGCCCAAAGAACTGGTGGTTTAGACTGGGCCCAAGGAACTGATGATTTAGACTGGGCCCAAGGAACTGGTGATTTAAACTGGGCCCAAGGAACTGGTGGTTTAGACTGGGCCCAAGGAACTGGTGATTTAGACTGGGCCCAAGGAACTGGTGATTTAGACTGGGCCCAAGGAACTGGTGGTTTAGACTGGGCCCAAGGAACTGATGATTTAGACTGGGCCCAAGGAACTGGTGATTTAAACTGGGCCCAAGGAACTGGTGATTTAGACTGGGCCCAAGGAACTGGTGGTTTAGATTGGGCACAAGGAACTGGTGGTTTAGATTGGGCCCAAGGAACTGGCGGTTTAGATTGGGCACAAGGAACTGGTGATTTAGACTGGGGCCAAGGAACTGGTGGTTTAGACTGGGCCCAAGGAACTGGTGGTTTAGACTGGGCCCAAGGAACTGGTGGTTTAGACTGGGCCCAAAGAACTGGTGGTTTAGACTGGGCCCAAGGAACTGATGATTTAGACTGGGCCCAAGGAACTGGTGATTTAAACTGGGCCCAAGGAACTGGTGATTTAGACTGGGCCCAAGGAACTGGTGGTTTAGTTTGGGCCCAAGGAACTGGTGATTTAAACTGGGCCCAAGGAATTGGTGATTTAAACTGGGCCCAAGGAACTGGCGGTTTAGACTGGGCACAAGGAACTGGTGGTTTAGACTGGGCACAAGAAATTGGTGGTTTAGATTGGGCACAAGGAACTGGTGGTTTAGACTGGGCCCAAGGAACTGGTGGTTTAGACTGGGCCCAAGGAACTGATGATTTAGACTGGGCCCAAGGAATTGGTGATTTAGACTGGGCCCAAGGAACTGGTGGTTTAGATTGGGCCCAAGGAACTGGTGATTTAAACTGGGCCCAAGGAACTGGCGGTTTAGACTGGGCACAAGGAACTGGCGGTTTAGACTGGGCACAAGAAATTGGTGGTTTAGATTGGGCGCAAGGAACTGGTGGTTTAGATTGGGCCCAAGAAACTGGTGGTTTAGACTGGGCCCAAGGAACTGGTGGTTTAGACTGGGCCCAAGAAACTGGTGGTTTAGACTGGGCACAAGGAACTGGTGGTTTAGACTGGGCACAAGGAACTGGTGGTTTAGACTGGGCACAAGGAACTGGTGGTTTAGACTGGGCACAAGAAATTGGTGGTTTAGATTGGGCACAAGGAACTGGTGGTTTAGACTGGGCCCAAGAAACTGGTGGTTTAGACTGGGCCCAAGGAACTGGTGGTTTAGACTGGGCCCAAGAAACTGGTGGTTTAGACTGGGCCCAAGGAACTGGTGATTTAGACTGGGCCCAAGGATCTGGTGGTTTAGACTGGGCACAAGGAACTGGTGGTTTAGACTGGGCCCAAGGAACTGGTGATTTAGACTGGGCCCAAGGAACTGGTGGTTTAGACTGGGCCCATGGAACTGGTGGTTTAGACTGGGCCCAAGGAACTGGTGGTTTAGATTGGGCCCAAGGAACTGGTGGTTTAGACTGGGCACAAGGAACTGGTGGTTTAGATTGGGCCCAAGGAACTGGTGGTTTAGACTGGGCCCAAGGAACTGGTGGTTAGTGTGGCTTGGACTTGTGGTGCCATTCAGCCATGCTAGTGGTTGTGTGTGCTATTCATCAGCTTAGCAGGTGTAAGCAGCACCCTGCTATGGCCAATGGGCTAGCACCACACCCTACTTAAACTTCCTAATGCTAGAAGTTGCCAGATAGTGTTCCAAGGTTACTCCTTGGATTGGTGAGGTTATTTGTAGCTTTTACCCAGTTTGGGACCTTGGCTATGTCTGCCCCTTATCTTGTCTGAACATGTTGTGACTCATCTCCTTGTATTTATTTCCTTTGACTATGGTTTTGCCTTCTCATTATGTCCCTTTTGTTACTGATCCAGTTACTCTGACTATCCCTGTCTCAGATTTACTGCTCCAGCCAACAGCTACTCCGTGAACGCAGCAAAGGGGACCTTGGAACATCCAAGACCCCTGTATCGGAAGTCAAGAGTGAAGGCTGTTTCTTCTAGAACCTGCTAGATGGACTGGCTCGTGCCAAGTCTGCCCAAAGTCTGTAGCCTTTTTGAGATTATGGTCTCTGAAAGACTTAACAGAATAATGGGATGATAAAGCTTCGACATTGTACAAAGATGAGGACACCAATGTATGAAGCTGAAAGAGATCATGTTATTAAGCAAAAAATGGACAGTTTTTGCTCTAATTTTATTCTCTCTGCTCCCCTAAATATTCAGGTTTTGTTGTTTTTTTTTGTTTTTTTAAATCTTCCAACATAATCAGAGATATGGGCCTATTTTTAGTGCTAATCTTAATGCTCTTTACTAAGTGGGTGTGGCTTATTGGGTAACACTGCAGAGGAGCCTGAAGACACACCCCTGAGGATCCTGTGAGCCACACCCCCTGGAAAGATCATAAAAATTAGCACTTTAAAGACCCATATCTCTGGAGCCATTTGGTGGATTTAAAAAAAGAAAAAAAGGAAAATATTTAGGGAAGCAATATAAAATAAATAATATAAAAATCTGCTCACCTTTGATCTGATGACTAATCGTCTTTAAATGCTCCTCCAGCCTCCTGATCCATCATTGAATCATACTCAAATTCATTTGCTTATTTATTATCATTGATAATACCCCTGAATCTATACCATGCATTTATGCATTCAGCTTCTTTTTGGATTCAGAAGATGAACTTTGAACATTTCTCCATATTCCGCTGACTGCTTTTCAAGATTCGCCCACCCGTCCGCTCTGGGAGAATGAACGGCACATCAGTATCTTATCCTGACGCCGCTGAATCTCAAAGACTCTTATACGCTCGTTTTTAACTTCACCTGTCGGCTGGGTGGTTGAGCTTTGCCACTTAAGTCTATTTTTTCTTATAAGTCTTAAAAAGCTGCCTTTCCATTAATAAAGCATGCAGGGCGCCTTGTACAAGTCAGCACTGAATAATTGGTCCACCTACCTCAAACACCTCCGTAAGGGTCAACCTCCCCAGCTCTTGATTCAATCACTCTCAGCTGACTGTCACATTATATTTCTGTCTGCTTTCCAAGATGAGAACCGTATTTTATCAATCCTCTGAAGTTTATACAGTGAGATCTCTCTATTTCCTGGGACAGAAAGAGCTTCCATAGTCAGACTTGGAGATGATGTCACCGAGGTGTCATACTTAACAGATAGTCCTGTGGTGTCCGGCTGTAGAAGGTCGCAGCGTTTGGCTATACTCACACAAGCTGCTCTATGACTTGCCCTTTTTCTCTGCTTGCGGTTTATTCTTTTCTCTTTAGGGCCCTGCAGATTTCCTTTCCTTTTCAGCTGTTAATCTTCAGTACTTCCCTTTTTGTCTTTATATACCTTCATTCCCCTTTACTCTGTGCTGATGATAGGTCTAATACCCTTAACAAGTCTTCAGTGCAAGCAGTTGGCTTGCATTCATCTCGAGAAACTTTGTTGTTGTTGCAATTCGTTTCCCTGAGTTATCATGAGATAAGTTATTTGTTTACTTTCTCCTGTGTGTTTTCCTTGTGTGTTCTTTACAGCTTAGTAGGGTTGACTTAGGGGTGCTTCACACATAGCGACAGCGACAACGACGTCGCTGTTACGTCACCATTTTCTGTGACGTAGCAGCGACCTTGTAAGTCGCTGTTATGATCGCTGCTTAGCTGTCAAACACAGCGACGCAGCAGCGATCATAACGTCGCTACATGTGCAGAGAGCAGGGAGCCGCGCGCACTGCTTAGCACTGGCTCCTTGCTCTCCTAGCTACAGTACACATCGGGTTAATTAACCCGATGTGTACTGCAGCTACATGTGCAGAGAGCAGGGAGCCGCGCACACTGCTTAGCACTGGCTCCTTGCTCTCCTCGCTACAGTACACATCGGGTTAATTAACCCGATGTGTACAGAAGCTACATGTGCAGAGAGCCGGAACCAGCAGCACAGGCAGCGTGAGAGCTGCGGAGGCTGGTAACTAAGGTAAATATCGGGTAACCACCTTGGTTACCCGATGTTTACCCTGGTTACAGCTTACCGCAGCTGCCAGATGCCGGCTCCTGCTCCCTGCTCGCTTCATTTCGTCGCTCTCTTCGCTGTCACACACAGCGATCTGTGCGTCACAGCGGGAGAGCGCCTTTGAAGAAAACGAACCAGGGCTGTGTGTAACGAGCAGCGATCTCGCAGCAGGGGCCAGATCGCTGCTCAGTGTCACACACAGCGAGGTCGCTAATGAGGTCACTGTTGCGTCACCAAAACCGTGCCGTAGCAGCGATTTCGGTAGCGATCTCGCTATGTGTGAAGCACCCCTTCGTGCTCATCCAATCTGACCTACAGTCAGCCAGGGTCAGGTATCCGGCTCAGCGCATAAGTGTGGAACCTATCCAGGATGGTGAGGGAACCCAGGGCTCAGAGGTAGGTTTGGTCAGGGGTCACCATCTCCCCATTCCTTAGACACAGTCTTTCCCTTCCCTTTGCCATTTGCTTGGTGCTTCCCTGTACCTAGCATGACAGATGGTGGCTGTGTGCAGCCGAATCTAAGATAAGTGTGTTCTTTAGAGCTTAATGGGGTTGACTAAGTGCTCATCCCATCCGTTCCGCCCTAGGACCTATTTCAGGGTCACCCAGGGACCGGTATCCAGCTCAGCACATAGGTGTGGAACCTATCTAGGGTGGTGAGGGACCGCAGGGGCCAGCGGAAGGTTTGGTCAGGGGTCACCATCTCCCCCTTCCCTAGACAGAGTTTTTCCCTTCCCTTTTGCCATTCGCTTGGTACTCCCCCGTACCTAGCGTGACAGATGGCGGCTGTGTTCAGTCAAATCTAAGAAACTCTTTGGTTTCTACCTAACCTGCGATATGGACCTCACTAGTAGTCGCTGATTGGTGGAATGAGCTCAAAAGGGTAACAGAATGGAAGGTGAGGATAATTAGACTAGAAAAAAGCAAAAGTCCAAAGCAATCCAGGTAAATCATGCCAGAATTCAGGAAAAACCTGCAAAATGGTAAAGAAGGCAAAAGAGCAAATAGTGCAAGGTCAGGAGAGCAGTAAAACGGCCGGGTCTGAGGTCACAGATATCCAATATAAAGTGCAACAAAGTATCAAGGAATATAATAATGGGCACAGAAGTGTAGCTAAGGAAACGTTAACTATTACTCCACCCAGATAACAGCATCCTCTATGAGATGACCATTATAGGGGACCATTATTAATGCAATTCATGCTTTTATCGCACTGCAAAACCACATCCCTGGCCACACGTTCAGCATTGCGGAGCCAGAGAAAACTGCTTCTGCAAAACTCTCCAGACTAAGACAATGTAAGACATCTCTGGAGGGAAGTGTCAAATCTAATTAATCGAGTAACAAATTCCAACATCAAATTATCGCCCCAAATGGCGCTTCTTTCTATGGATATGGAAAAACTGGACCAAATGCAGATCCCGATTGTGAGTCACATTTTTTTGATCACATAACAACTTTTATTGGCCAACTGGAAAAGTGATACTGTCCCAAATATTTCTGAAGTAATCAAGATGTTATCCATGCACCACGAATTTGAAAATAAACACGAGATATACAATAACCTGTTCCAACCTTATCAAAAGAGATGGGGTACCTGGCTATCCCACATCGAGCAATCCAAACCATAAGCTTCTGGGAACCTGGCTATCCTACATCGAGCAATCCAAACCATAAGCTTCTGGGTACCTGGCTATCCCACATCGAGCAATCCAAACCATAAGCTTCTGGGTACCTGGCTATCCTACATCGAGCAATCCAAACCATAAGCTTCTGGGTACCTGGCTATCCTACATCGAGCAATCCAAACCATAAGCTTCTGGGAACCTGGCTACCCTACATCGAGCAATCCAAACCATAAGCTTTTGGGAACCTGGCTACCCTACATCGAGCAATCCAAACCATAAGCTTTTGGGAACCTGGCTACCCTACATCGAGCAATCCAAACCATAAGCTTTTGGGAACCTGGCTATCCTACATCGAGCAATCCAAACCATAAGCTTCTGGGTACCTGGCTATCCTACATCGAGCAATCCAAACCATAAGCTTCTGGGTACCTGGCTATCCTACATCGAGCAATCCAAACCATAAGCTTCTGGGAACCTGGCTATCCTACATCGAGCAATCCAAACCATAAGCTTCTGGGTACCTGGTTATCCTACATCGAGCAATCCAAACCATAAGCTTCTGGGTACCTGGCTATCCTACATCGAGCAATCCAAACCATAAGCTTCTGGGTACCTGGCTATCCTACATCGAGCAATCCAAACCATAAGCTTCTGGGTACCTGGCTATCCTACATCGAGCAATCCAAACCATAAGCTTCTGGGTACCTGGCTATCCTACATCGAGCAATCCAAACCATAAGCTTCTGGGTACCTGGCTATCCTACATCGAGCAATCCAAACCATAAGCTTCTGGGTACCTGGCTATCCTACATCGAGCAATCCAAACCATAAGCTTCTGGGTACCTGGCTATCCTACATCGAGCAATCCAAACCATAAGCTGCTGGGTACCTGGCTATCCTACATCGAGCAATCCAAACCATAAGCTTCTGGGTACCTGGCTATCCTACATCGAGCAATCCAAACCATAAGCTTCTGGGAACCTGGCTATCCTACATCGAGCAATCCAAACCATAAGCTTCTGGGAACCTGGCTACCCTACATCGAGCAATCCAAACCATAAGCTTTTGGGAACCTGGCTATCCTACATCGAGCAATCCAAACCATAAGCTTCTGGGTACCTGGCTATCCTACATCGAGCAATCCAAACCATAAGCTTCTGGGTACCTGGCTATCCTACATCGAGCAATCCAAACCATAAGCTTCTGGGTACCTGGCTATCCTACATCGAGCAATCCAAACCATAAGCTTCTGGGAACCTGGCTATCCTACATCGAGCAATCCAAACCATAAGCTTCTGGGTACCTGGCTATCCTACATCGAGCAATCCAAACCATAAGCTTCTGGGTACCTGGCTATCCTACATCGAGCAATCCAAACCATAAGCTTCTGGGTACCTGGCTATCCTACATCGAGCAATCCAAACCAAAAGCTTCTGGGTACCTAGCTATCCTACATCGAGCAATCCAAACCAAAAGCCTCTGGGTACCTGGCTATCCTACATCGAGCAATCCAAACCATAAGCTTCTGGGTACCTGGCTACCCTACATCGAGCAATCCAAACCATAAGCTTCTGGGTACCTGGCTATCCTACATCGAGCAATCCAAACCATAAGCTTCTGGGTACCTGGCTACCCTACATCGAGCAATCCAAACCATAAGCTTCTGCGTACCTGGCTATCCTATATCGAGCAATCCAAACCATAAGCTTCTGGGTACCTGGCTACCCTACATCGAGCAATCCAAATCATAAGCTTCTGGGAACCTGGCCATCCTACATCGAGCAATCCAAACCATAAGCTTCTGGGTACCTGGCTACCCTACATCGAGCAATCCAAATCATAAGCTTCTGGGAACCTGGCCATCCTACATCGAGCAATCCAAACCATAAGCTTCTGGGTACCTGGCTATCCTACATCGAGCAATCCAAACCATAAGCTTCTGGGAACCTGGCTATCCTACATCGAGCAATCCAAACCAAAAGCTTCTGGGTACCTGGCTATCCTACATCGAGCAATCCAAACCATAAGCTTCTGGGAACCTGGCTATCCTACATCGAGCAATCCAAACCATAAGCTTCTGGGTACCTGGCTATCCTACATCGAGCAATCCAAACCATAAGCTTCTGGGTACCTGGCTATCCTACATCGAGCAATCCAAACCATAAGCTTCTGGGAACCTGGCTATCCTACATCGAGCAATCCAAACCATAAGCTTCTGGGTACCTGGCTATCCTACATCGAGCAATCCAAACCATAAGCTTCTGGGAACCTGGCTATCCTACATCGAGCAATCCAAACCATAAGCTTCTGGGTACCTGGCTATCCTACATCGAGCAATCCAAACCATAAGCTTCTATAGTAGAAATTTTGAAGATAAAAACACAATTAGTCCTCTGACAAATACCCTAATCAATTTTCTCCTTTCTTTCTTTCTCCCTTTCTTCCTCTTTCTCTTCTTTCCTTTTCCTCTTTTTTTTCTTTCTTGTAGATATTTTTTTAAAGAAATGATTCTCAATATTTGCAGAGAAGATATAACTAAACTAAGCTATATATATGTGGCACAGAAGTCTTTGCAAATGATTATTATGCATGGTAGTTCTCCTTCTAACCATTTTCCTAATCCCATTTCACCTTTCTTTTCCCGGTTTCCCCAATAAAGATCTCTCCTTCCGCCTTCCCTCCCCGGCTTACCCCCCCCCCTCAAACAAAAAACGCAAATGTTTGAACTGTTTACAAAGAAATTGTCTAATGTTTCTACTTTGTTCCACTAAACTAATGTAATATATAAATGTTCTAATATGTAATAATAAAAATATTGTAACCAGACTAAAGGCTGCTTTACACGAGTCGATCTATGGTGCGATGCATCGTTGGGGTCGCGGTTTTCGTGACGCACTTCCGCCGTTCGTAACGACATCTTTGCGTGTGTCACCTCCGTGCGATTCCAAACGATCAATAACACTGGGGAACGCAATTTTGCAATTTTTTGTTTTTTTCGGGATTCCTCTGCTTGTGTCCTTTTGCAACCATATTTGTAGTTAGTTTTATTTTAGCCCCTTTTTTTTTTTTTTTTTTTTTTTTGAAAAACCACATAAAATGTCAATATCAATTGAATAAATAAAGGTAAATACCTTTTGCTTAAAAAATTTAAAAAAATAAGGAAAAAATTTTTCCTAACCAAAATATTGTTTGAACAATATTAACCCCTTCACGACCGGCCGATTTTTCGCTTTCCGTTTTTTTTTTCGCCATTCTTTTTCTGAGAGACGTAACTTTTTTATTTTTTAGTCAATATGGTCACGTGAGGGCTCATTTTTTGCGGAACGAGCTGTACTTTTAAATGAAACCATCAGTTTTACCATATAGTGTTCTAGAAAACGGCAAAGAAATTCCAAATGCAGAAAAATTGCAAAAAAAGTGCGATAGCACTATGGTTTTTGAGATATTTTATTCACTGTGTTCAATATATGGTAAAACTGATGTGTGGGTGTGATGCCTCAGGTCAGTGCGAGTTCGTAGACACCAAACATGTATAGGTTTACTTTTATATAAGGGCTTAAAAAAAAATCGGACGTTTGTCTGAAAAAAGTGGCGCATGTTTTACGCCATATTCCGTGACCCGTAGTGTTCTCATTTTTCGGGATCTATGGCTGAATGATGGCTTATTTTTTGCGTCTCGAGCTGACGTTTTTAACGGTACCATTTTTGCATAGATGCTATGTTTTGATCGCCTCTTATTGCATTTTGCGCAAAAGTTGTGGCGACAAAAAAACACCGTTTTGGCGTTTGGAATTTTTTTGCCGCTACGCTGTATACTGATCAGATTAATTGATTTTATATTTTGATAGATCGGGCGTTTCTGAACGCGGCGATACCAAATGTGTGTATATTTTTTATTTTTTTAACCCTTTAATTTTCAATGGGGCGAATGGGGGGGTGATTTGAACTTTTAGGGTTTTTTTTAATTTTTTAAAACTTTTTTTTAACTTTTTTTTTTAATTTTACTAGTCCCCCTAGGGGGCTATTGTGATCAGCATTCCGATCGCTCTGCAGTATCTGCTGATCACAGCTACAAGGCTGTAAACAGCAGATACGCTCTCTCTCTCTTTTGCTGTGCCGCTGACACAGCGAAAGTGAAAGCAAGTCAGGTGTAGTACAGGAGTCATCACATGACCCTGTGCTACCATGACAACTATCGGGAGTCCCGTGATCGCGTCACGTGACTTCCGGTATCGGGCGGTAAGTAAATGTTTACCGCGATCGCGCTTATAATGGCGCTGTCACATATTGACAGCGCCATATAAGGGGTTAAACGGCACGAGCAGATAACGATTCTGCTCGTGCCTAGCAGGCACACATCTCAGCTGTGAAAATCAGCTGAGATGTGTGCCGATCGCAGCATGATGCTGCCGGCAGACCGCGGGCAGTAACATTATGACCGCAAGGACGTAATTTTACGGCCCGCGGTCGTTAAGGGGTTAAAACCTAAAATTAAAAAAACCAACCCAAAAAGAAACAAAAAAAAAAACAAAAAAACCCCTTTGATGCAAGACAAACAAAATTCTCCAAGAGAAGGATGCCAGGAAAAAAAATGTTCGCAGATACAAGGGAAAAACGAGACAACAAGGACGGACGCACGAGAGACGATTTATATTAAAGCCAATCAATCAGCCAAAGGATAAAGACAGGAGTGTGCTGGAAAGCAAGGATCTGGGCGTGATAGATTATACACAACGTCACAGAGGGGTGTATAGTTTACATAAAAACGCCCCCACGAAAGACAGATTGACTAAAACAAAACATGTGTGAAGCCTTTGGCACGGCCGCCATGGACAATCAATACATCGCTGATTGGGTCGTTGATCAAAACAAAACGTGTGACGCATAGACAACAACTTATGTGCGATCAAAAAAAAAAAAAGCCATGGGCGTGACGCATCGGATAAAAAAATCGCACGATCGGGCGTCTCGTGTAAAGCAGGCTTAAGACAATGCACTTGGTTCCCAACCTCACAATTCTTGCAAACGGCGTGAAGGAAGTCGAGGAACCGGCCGATCCCTCGGGGACACGGCCATCTCTTTCTTCATTGTGACCACAAATGTCAAAAATCGAGTTTACAACTTTTCTTCTCTGGGAAATGAGTTGAACAAGAAAAGGAAGATTGCATTGAACTTCTGGTATAATGGCTGATATATACAGACGGAGAATAGGACCGGTGTCGGGCACAGAATCAGCAGCTATTGCGAAGAGGAATCCCAATAGTTTAGCCCTTTGGAAGATAAAAAGCCTTTTCAAGTCTGAAAACCTTGATTAAAGGATTCTCAGATGTGTTATGGAGCGAGCAGATGGAAAGTGCATGTACCGGGGCTCCTCGATGGATCCGCACCTTTCATACCAGATACAGTCAATTATTTAGCTCTATTCTCCATGGCATTAGGGATTATTGATCAAACCAATATTAGCCCGACATCTGGTGAAATCATCGCGGAGGCTATGAATAAGTCAAGTGTCCCGCTGGCACCGCGCGCACGACCTGCATCTAATCTGCACCACGCTGCAATGTGTCACTTAGGAGGTACAAAGGACTGGAGGACAGAAGAAGCCATTCCTCAGCGCTCAGGATCAGGCTGACAGCCCTCGACAGCCAAGAAGAAAATTAAGATCAAAAGGTTCTTCGTGGAAATCCCTTGATCAGATGAGGTCTCCAGGTTGAACTTAAAGGGAAAATGTTACCACTTTGACCATTTTACACTGTTAAGGCTAGGTTCACATTTCCGTTGTTTTGCATCAGTCAACTTAACGCATGTGACTGATGCGCTGTACAACGGATGACAAAGAACAGAATTCATTGTCGGACTCCGTTGTGTTTGGGAGGCGGAGCGCGAGGGGGCGGAGTTCTAGGTGGGTGGAGCCGAACGGGGCCGTGGTGCTGAGGACGTCAGTGCCGCGGGGACTGCAGGGCTGGGGACAGGTGAGTGAGTGAGCGCGCGCATGTGTGTGTGTGTGTACATGCCGAGTGCGGGAGGGGGTGGAGCCGAGCGGGGAAGTGTCGGCCTCCCTGCACACGTATCCAGGGTAAATATCGGGTAACTAAAAGCAAAGCACTTTTTGCTTGGTTACCCGATATTTACACTGGTTACCTGCATACACCGCTTAGCGCTGGCTCCCTGCACACGTAACCAGTGTAAATATCGGGTAACTAACCAAAGTGCATTGCTTGGTTACCCGATATTTACACTGGTTACCTGTGTACACCGCTTAGCGCTGGCTCCCTGCACACTAACCAGTGTAAATATCGGGTAACTAACCACAGCGCATTGCTTGGTTACCCAATGTGTATCCTGGTTATGTGTGCAGGGAGCCAGAGAGAGCATGCGCAGCAAAATCCTATGGATTGCGCTGCTCAAAAAACGTTACAGGCTGCGTTCCTTCCGCCTGACGGTCAGTCGTTCCACGACTAATCAGTCGGGCAGAGGGTGCAACGCAGAATCATCAGTCACAATCCTCCGCTCATACAAGTCTATGGGAACAATGGAATCCACTAAACGGATTCCATTGTTTACCAGAACCGCGGATTGTAACTGATACAATTTAACGGAAGTGTGAACATAGCCTAATATGGGTTGTAACAGCATTACCAAATGAATCAAAATTGTATAAAGAGCATCAGAAAATTTCAACCTTTATTAGTAAAAATATTAAAAAAGAAAAAAACATTGTTTTTTTCTTCAAATATTGCAATCTGCTCACTAAGCCACCAGAGCTGACAGTCTACTCAATTGGGTCCAGTTATGTATCAACTGCCCAACAAATCAATTGTAATCTAGACAAAGCCACTATGATGGCCACAAGTAGCCATACAAAAAAACACAAAACACAGGGATTTGGCTAAAAAGCACTGGACAGTGGTCCTATTAGAAAAACTTAGCAATACAAACTTATTAAACCCAAATAAATCTATGTTTACTCCATGAGGTCCCTAGGTCTAACTGCCCCAATTATCTCCTGGAGAACCAAAATAAAGAATAACTGCTACCCCAAGCTCCCGTCCTAACAAGGACGGTCCACAGCTAAATGTATCGAGCTGGACCCCTATAATGACCCTATGATATGATATGAGGTCCTCTTCAGACACCCTACAAAACTGTATCTTGAGGAAGTAAAGGAGATCCTTGATGAAGGTTTGGCATTGGGAGTCATTGATAAATCTGAATATGACTTTCTATACCAAAAGAACCCTGTTATGGCAACAATCTATTGTCTCCCGAAAGTGCATAAGGGTTTATACCCCTTAAAGGGGAGACCCATTGTCTCGGGGATCAATAGCCTTGTGGTGCCCCTGCCCTGGTCAGGCACCACTGAGTACTGCACCCATGCTGGGGGCAGTACAATACAGGTAATCCAGGAGGCTGACCGAGGTGTGACTACACAGGCGCAGAGTAATCAGGTCTCACACATCTACCTTTGAGGGACCCCTGGGGAATCCAGGAGGGGGCGTGGCCTCCATGTCCACTCAAGGGGTGTGGTAGAGAGCCGGGTTGCTAGGTGGCGTAGGCAGGCACAGTGGGGAGGGAGTAGTGAGCCAGTTAGTGAGTGCAGCTCAGGGAGAGCAGTCGCATGCAGGAGACCCTGGAGTCTGGCACAATCTGACAGCGCACGTGCAGTGGCTACCGACGGGGGAGAACGGTCACCTGGTAGTGCCACCCGAAAACCACCCGAGGCTGGAGGCAAGCGGTGGCTGAGTACGGGGATTGCCAGGGAGGTACCAGGCCCGTAAGGATAACAGGTCCTAGTGCAGAGATTCATTCAATTTTCTCCTGCCAAACCTGCTGGAGGGGGCACTTCAGACCCCCACCACAACACCACAGAGTCCGCAGCCACGTAGCAACGAGGGGGCCCATAGCTCACAAGAGGCAAGCAGCCGGAGTGACCTGGTCCAGGCTACAAGCAAACGGGCCGAAAAGAGGGAAGAACAGGCAGCAGCAACTTCCCTGGGTGACCCCCGTAGGGACTGCAAGTCGGGGTCACCCCAAAAACACCAGGGCTAGAGAAGGCGAGTCGGTAGTCACCCTCAAAAGTCAGCCTGACGGAGTGCCTGGTTTCCTCTAGTTAATCCCAGCTACGCCCGGGTTACTCACCCTACCATCATTGTGAGTACAAACCCTGAAAGACTGTCTGGACTGTGCCTGAGTCATTCTGTGACTTGTGGTGCCACACACCTACACAGGGCCCTGGGGCCAGCCTCACTCTCGGGAGGTCACTACATCTAGCTGCATCCAACATCAGCCCCAGGCGTCCCCTAATCTACAGTGACGGTCCCCTGACCGCAATACCGAGAGTGGCGTCACGAAATTCCTAAAGAAGCAACCTACCTGTGACCATTCCATCCCACGTGGAGTCCCTGAAGGTAATGCACCGCTACACCTGGGCTGGGGGCCTCACTCAAAATTGTGGGGTATATTTGGATCAGATTTTGAGACCCTTCGTGATGGCATTACAGTCCCATATCCAAGATACACCGGACCTTCTGCGCAAATTGGAAGGTGTAACCGTTCAACCTGGTACCATGCTTGGGAGCATTGATGTGGAGGCACTCTATTAAACCATTCCACATGACCTAGGAATGGAGGCTGTGAAATATTTTCTACTCAATTGAGTAGACTGTCAGCTCTGGTGGCTCAGTGAGCAGATTGCAATATTTGAAGAAAAAAAACAATGTTTTTTTCTTTTTTAATATTTATACTAATAAAGGTTGAAATATTATGATGCTCTTTATACACTGTTAATATGGGCATACATACTAACAATAGTCTTACCTTTATGTCTCATATCAGATGCCTTGTTGTGGAAATATCAGCTTTTATCACTTTATGTAAATGAGCTCTTCCAGGCTATGGGGCGGACGCTGCCTGGAAGATAACTCCGCCTCCTGAGATTATTTTAAATTAAAGGGGCGTTCCCAGTGTGAGACAAGTAACTGACACAGAACAGGAGAAATGAAATGTGTCTTCTTTCAAACACATATTTGCAGCTCCATTGCAACAATGTTGCAACACTGTCTGTCTGCAAGCTAGAGGCTGAAGCGGAGCGGCTCCTGCAGAAGTGTCAGTTATGATCACACACAGCTCTGCAGGGAGAGCAGAGAGCGGCCGTCACACATCACACCGGTAACACCCCTTTTATTTAAAATAGGCTCTGGAGGCTGAGTTATCTTCCAGGCTGCATCCGCCCCATAGCCTGGAAGAGCTCATTTACATAAGGTGATAAAAGATATTTCCACAACAAGGCGTCTGATATGAGATGTAAAGGTATGTCTATGGTCAGCATTCTATGACCTGTCTGCCCGTATTATCAGTTTAGAAAGATGAAAGTGGTGACAGATTCCCTTTAAAGGAGTTTCGTAACAAAAAGCTGATCACAGGGAATCTTGTCGAATTTTTAAGACTGTTGAACCTAGTGAATGTGAACAATATTCAAATTGCATTTCAACATTTCAGAAGCTTGTATCAGCCAGATGAGGCTCACCTGACCTCAGAGGTGGCCACGAGGCCTTACAGCCAGGGGTGGATTATAATGAGGGCAATCTGAGCTACTGGCTGGGGTCCAAGGCTCGGGGGGGACCTATGGCTAGCTTGTGTCACAGGTGACAGACAGTCATGTGGTGTCTGTTGTTCCTGCTGTCAGTATTCATTGGTCTAGGTAGCTTTCCTGTTCCCCTTTAACACCCAGCGGAGCCCTCCTTCCATCCAACTTTACAGTAAGTGTATTATCTCACCCTAGAGCTAGATTCACAGCTACACTGCTCACTACTTCAGCAAAATGGCCTGTATGTTGCTGTATAATATCTTGCATACTCCTACTGTTTTCTAGTAAATGTTTCATCTATTTCTAAAGCTATATTCACATTAACGGTGCTTGGTAATGCTCAAAAATGTTCTATTTGCTTGTGCTCCTTTCTAGTAAGTGTATTATCTCATCCTTGAGCTGGATTCACAACTGTGCTGCTCACTTATGCAATTAAATTGCTTCAATTTTGCTGTATAATATCCTACTGCTTAGTACTGTTAAAAAATGTCCTATGGTCTTGTGCTGCTTTCTAGTAAGTGTATATCTCCCCCTAGAGCTAGAGTCACAGCTACACTGCTCACTACTTCAGTGAAGTAGCCTTCATTTTGCTGTATAATATCCTGCTGCTTAGTACTGTTCAAAAATGTCCTATGCACTTGTGCTGCTTTCTAGTAAGTGTATATCTCCCCCTAGAGCTAGAGTCACAGCTACACTGCACACTACTTCAGTGAAGTAGCCTTCATTTTGCTGTATAATATCCTGCTGCTTAGTACTGTTCAAAAATGTCCTATGCGCTTGTGCTGCTTTCTAGTAAGTGTATTATCTCACCCTAGAGCTAGATTCACAGCTACACTGCTCACTACTTCAGTGAAGTAGCCTTCATTTTGCTGTATAATATCCTGCTGCTTAGTACTGTTCAAAAATGTCCTATGCGCTTGTGCTGCTTTCTAGTAAGTGTATTATCTCACCCTAGAGCTAGATTCACAGCTACACTGCTCACTACTTCAGCAAAATGGCCTGTATGTTGCTGTATAATATCTTGCATACTCCTACTGTTTTCTAGTAAATGTTTCATCTATTTCTAAAGCTATATTCACATTAACGGTGCTTGGTAATGCTCAAAAATGTTCTATTTGCTTGTGCTCCTTTCTAGTAAGTGTATTATCTCATCCTTGAGCTGGATTCACAACTGTGCTGCTCACTTATGCAATTAAATTGCTTCAATTTTGCTGTATAATATCTTGCTGCTTAGTACTGTTCAAAAATGTCCTATGCGCTTGTGCTGCTTTCTAGTAAGTGTATATCTCCCCCTAGAGCTAGAGTCACAGCTACACTGCTCACTACTTCAGTGAAGTAGCCTTCATTTTGCTGTATAATATCTTGCTGCTTAGTACTGTTCAAAAATGTCTTATGGTCTTGTGCTGCTTTCTAGTAAGTGTATATCTCCCCCTAGAGCTAGAGTCACAGCTACACTGCTCACTACTTCAGTAAAGTCGCCTTCATTTTACTGTATAATATCCTGCTGCTTAGTACTGTTCAAAAATGTCATATGGTCTTGTGCTGCTTTCTAGTAAGTGTATTATCTCGCCCTAGAGCTAGATTTACAGCTACACTGTTCAGTGCTTCAGTGAAATGGCCTTCACTTTGCTGTATAATATCCTGCATGTTTCTGGTAAATGTTACATCTCATTCTAAAGCTTTATTCACAGCAACGCTGCTTAGCACTGCTGAATAATGCCCTATATATTAATATATTATATATTCCTTGTGCTTTCAGTATTAGTGAGCCTCATACAGGCACTGGGAGACATTAACAGCTCCATGCAGCTATCGGCCACAATTGGTTTTGACCCCCTGAACCCCAGTCTGCAGCGCCCCAGTTTGCCAGCATCTCACTACGGTAATAAATAAAAATAAATAAATAACAATCCAAAAATATTTGTTTTATATTTTACCTACAATAATAATAAAGCAAGACACTGTCACATTGTCACAGCTCGGTGCCATAGAAATGTATATATATTTTTGCCAAAAGAGTAGAGAGCCGGATCTCAAAAAGACAAAAAAAGAAAGAGCGCATTAGCGATGGCGGCTGCTCCGGGGCCCGGAATATTTCATCGCTGGTGTCAAAAAATAGGGTTTAAAACTGTTCTGTGGTTGAAAGTGACACAAAAGCGAGTAAAAGGCTCTAAATACAATGAAAGGCTGCGGCTCGCTGCTGTAAGGCAGGAAAAGAAAGATACAGCACTTGTGAAGCCGCGGAGAGCGGTTTGAAGTTTGGCGCACACAGAACATAATTATTTTACATATCAGCCCCACAGTGAATACATTCTGGATCCGATTGTGAAGTGGAGAAGGTTACGGGGGAACTCACACTGGGCGGCTGACAAGAGGCTGCTTGTATCATACCGACATCAAATCTATAGAAATTAGCGACAATGGCACCGCAAACACTAATCAATGGCCGCGTGTAATTGGAATCCTGCAACTTTAATCCGAAGTTGTCGCTACAAATCTTCACGTGGACACGTCCCTCCGGATACTGCCGAAAATACGCTGGAAATTCACTTCCCCCTTTGATCATTTTCTGACTCATATCACAATCAGAACTAGGAAAAAATACAAAGAATTCTTCTACTCCTCGGGTCTAACGTCCCCCCCCGTCCTTATCATAAACTCAGATCTCAGATCTGTCTGGCTGTCAGGTGCCTGGACGCAGCAGGAGCCCTCCGCCAAAATCTGCAGGAAGTGGTCAACGCCGCTCTCATGACCCGGCACTTTTCATTATTAGACGAGTTGTCGTATTATCATTGTCACTTTGCAAATCCATATGTTGCACTATGTTTCTCGGGGTATATAATGAATTAAAAAGTAAAAAAAACAATGGCATCAATATTGTTTAAACCTATTCCGATCCCCATAAATATTCTGGTCACTGTGCAGTGCAGGAGGTTGCGATCACAGGGACACCAAATATGTCCATGTTATGTTCTATTTATTTAATCAACAAAGTATTAAAAAAAGGGATTTTAATTACTATTTAGCAATCTTATAAAGCAAACAAAATCTGACTTTTATTTTACCCATAAGATACATTTCTATAGAGATGTACTGGATGTAGTGTAGAACCATGTGCCTGTAATGAAGAAGAATACAATTTACATTTTTGTACAGAAGCTCGTCATTCTTTGCAGTACAGCCTCAAAACTAGAGCTGCTGCCTTCTATGTAAGAGGTTGTGAGTCTGAATCCCAGGGAAGGTCACAATTCAAGAAAAGCAAATAAAGGCATCTAATAAGCACAGACGGATGAGGTGACATGCAGGGCGACATGCAAATCTCCATGGCTTCCTATGCAAATGGACAGGTTTCACATGTGGCATGTCCACCGCTGGGACTATGGATCTGGGATCAGGAAGGAAGAGAAAGTAAGGACAAGGGCAGCTCAGAGGCTGAGGCCTCCTTCACACGTCATACGTTTTCACACGTAGCGGAGACACGGGCTCATGTAGACCCATTAAAATCAGTGGGATTGGTCCCACGTGTTTTCACAAGGACTATGTGTCCGTGTGGAGCACAGGCATGTCCATATGCTGCACACAGTGACATGTCCATTTTCTGCCGCCAGCACAGGTGTCATACAGATCACATATGGATGTTTTCCGTGTGACACGTACCAGAAGAAACACAGGTGATATAAAAATAAAGAATTTTTATACTTACCTGTCTCCAGCGCTGCTGTTACTTCTGGGCCCGCTCATTATGCCTCATGAATATTTACTGAACTCACCGAACCAAGCATGACAGCAGTGCTGGGGACAGGTAAGAATACAGCTCTTGCTGTCTTTGTGTTATCCGACAGCAGTGCTGGGGACAGGTAAGTATACCAGCTCTTGCTGTCCATGTGCTATCCGACAGCAGTGCTGGAGACAGGTAAGTATACAGCTCTTGCTGTCCATGTGTTATCCGACAGCAGTGCTGGGGACAGGTAAGTATACCAGCTCTTGCTGTCTGTGCGCTATCTGACAGCAGTGCTGGAGACAGGTAAGAATACAGCTCTTGCTGTCTGTGTGTTATCTGACAGCAGTGCTGGAGACAGGTAAGTATACAGCTCTTGCTGTCTGTATGCTATCCGACAGCAGTGCTGGAGACAGGTAAGAATACAGCTCTTGCTGTCTGTGTGTTATCCGACAGCAGTGCTGGAGACAGGTAAGTGTACAGCTCTTGCTGTCCGTGTGTTATCCGACAGCAGTGCTGGGGACAGGTAAGTATACCAGCTCTTGCTGTCTGTGCGCTATCCGACAGCAGTGCTGGAGACAGGTAAGTATACAGCTCTTGCTGTCCGTGTGTTATCCGACAGCAGTGCTGGAGACAGGTAAGTATACAGTTCTTGCTGTCCGTGTGTTATCCGACAGCAGTGCTGGGGACAGGTAAGTATACCAGCTCTTGCTGTCCATGTGTTATCCGACAGCAGTGCTGGAGACAGGTAAGTATACCAGCTCTTGCTGTCTGTGCGCTGACAGCAGTGCTGGAGACAGGTAAGAATACAGCTCTTGATGTCTGTGTGTTATCTGACAGCAGTGCTGGAGACAGGTAAGTATACAGCTCTTGCTGTCTTTATGCTATCCGACAGCAGTGCTGGAGACAGGTAAGAATACAGCTCTTGCTGTCTGTGTGTTATCTGACAGCAGTACTGGAGACAGGTAAGTATACAGCTCTTGCTGTCCGTGTGCTATCCAGATGTCACACGGACAGCACACAGAGAACGCACATGGACACATATACGCAACTACACCAGGGATCATGCAAAACAGTGTTTTGCACGGATGTCTAAAGGAGGCTAAAGCAATTTGTAACAATCTCTGTAGAATGATACAATATATGTTGGCTCTCTAAGGCATTATGAGTCAGGAAAGTAAAGATTGTGGCCCCCATTCTTAAGGTTGGTGTTTTGATATTGTTTGCTGGAATAAAATACACTAAACTGATCAGGAGGCGAGCGCCGGCTAATTAATTTGGGGCGTCTTCCAGCATAAGAAATGTCAGCCAGGGACGGGGTTCATCTCTGTCCTAATTTACTGCACTTTGTGACATAAGTTATGAGTTTTTCTCGGCGTTCCACTCTGGAGAAAGCTTTGTCCACTTTCAAAAAAAAAATGGCAAAATGTAAAAATTCACAAAATGTTTTTACAGTTGTATAAGAATTTTGCAAGATTTCAAGCTGAAAACGGCAAAAAACTTCAGAATGAATTTTGCGGAATAATCAGGTATGATTTTCAATCTTTAAAAAAAAACACCTTACCCAGGGAGAAGAAGCAAATCTATGGAGCGTTTTGAGCGTCATTGTTAAATGTAAAGCCTGGCCGTTCTTCCCAGATTTTGGGCACGATGCTTTGTTACATTTGCACCTGTTTTTTTGTTTGGTGTTTGATGTTTTGAGTCTGTTTTCTATTTGTGCCAAAATCTTTTTAGAATTTTCCCCTTTTTAAAGTTTACTTTCTACTTGTTTTCTATTTCAGGTTTCCCATTGTTCTTATTTCCCAGATGTTTGTGGGTCGATGTAACAATTTCGGCTTTGTATAAATCCTGTACATTTTTGTGCACATACACTCCAGTGCTCCGCGGCTTCCAGGAGGGACTTTGCACAGCAGAAAATTTTGAGCAGATGATGCATGAGAGATTTTAGAAAAATGTGTAAAGATAAAAGACAAAAATAGTGGATTGGATTTTGTGCAAAGTTCATAAATCTGTATGTGTTCTTCTGCAGAATGTGGCACAAAATACAGCAAATAATATTCAGATACAAAAAAAATTACTTAAAAAATGCAAATGATAAATCAGGTCGTTTATGTTTTTATGACTATTACGTATGTTTTTAAACTGATTTTTTTTCCCCTACAGAGAAGCTTGGAAAAGTGCATGAATACAATGTCATACAAATCAGAGTGAAGAGAGGGTTAATGCCGCGCATCAGCCAAAATGAAGATGTAGCACGTTGATGTTATAAACGTATTCTTTTATTCCATCGGTCTACGCGTTTCGAGGATATACCTCTTCTTCAGGACCAGTGCATCAACATAGTATACTATGTTGATGCACTGGTCCTGAAGAAGAGGTATATCCTCGAAACGCGTAGACCGATGGAATAAAAGAATACGTTTATAACATCAACGTGCTACATCTTCATTTTGGCTGATGCGCGGCATTAACCCCCTCTTCAATCTGATTTGTATGCACATCCACGTGGGGCTGCAGCAGACGCCATCATCCTATGCTCTATCAGTGGTTGTGACTATCACAACCTTTTCAGGTGAGTGTATTTTTCCTGATCCACCTCACTGATCTGTTGGTATTACACTATCAGCGCTCCTTATTTTTTAGTGAATACAATGTCATGACGTGAGCAAACTACAGGTGGAAAAAACAGCCAAAGAACAAACTGCAGATGGAAAAACACTAAAGAACAAACTACAGGTGGAAAAAACACCAAAGAAGAAACTGCAGGTGGAAAAAACACCAAGGAACCAAACTGCAGCTGGAAAAACACCAAAGAACAAAGTGCAGATGGAAAAAACACCAAAGAACAAACTGCAGTTGGAACAAACACCAAAGAACAAACTGCAGTTGGAACAAACACCAAAGAACAAACTGCAGTTGGACAAAACAGCAAATAACAAACCGCAATTGGAAAAAACACCAAAGAATGAAACTGCAGGTGGAAAAACACCAAAGAACAAACTGCAGATAGAAAAAACACCAAAGAACCAAACTGCAGTTCGGATAAACACCAAATAACAAACTGCAGTTAGAAAAAACACCAAAGAAAAAACTGAAGGTGGATGAAACACCAAAGAATAAATTGCAGTGGGAAAAAAACCTATGAAACAAAAGATGACTTCTGATTGTAGAAACGGATTAACAAGCACGTTTGGGCAATGGAGGATACTGTAAGTGTTACTCATAGACGCTATGGGGGCGACTGATAACAATTATTTTTTCCATTATATCTGGAGCTACTTTTAGCCACCAATCAGATTGCTAGCTTTATCACCCAACATGGCGTCTGCCTGCAATCAGGCACTATAAGGAACATGACTGACCGGTCTTCTCCCACCCTCCGGAAGCATCAATAGTTGTCCATCGAGCCGCCCCCGCCGGTCACAATGCCCCGTCTATCCCTCAGTAGAGCCTTGACTAGACGAGATCCGTCCATTTTAAAGCTGTAGGAAATGATTTGGGCCACGCTGAATGGTGATCGGCCTGGAAAGGTCATCACATCCGAAACATGGGAGTCACGATGGAGGAGCGGCGGAATGTCAGCCGGATGAAATGTATCGGTGCTCGGGATATTATGTCACTGCGGCTGTGGGGGCCGCGACGGCTGAAATAGGGGCAGAAAGCCGAGGACTAGGAAGGGATTTCTTGACCTTAGTGATGTTACATATAGGAGATAATACGTCATGTTTTTTTTTTCTTTTTATCTATCAAAGTCCCAAAATGTTTATATATAAAAAAAACAGCAAAAACAGAGAAAACGGAACCTTCATCCACCCAGGAATATCCACTCCATGGAATATATAGCCTTCGACCCCCCCCAGTGTATAACCTCCGGCCCCCCAACCCCCAGTATATAACATCCGACCCCTCAGTGTATAACCTCCGGCCCCCCACCCCCCAGTATATAACCTTCGACCCCCCAGTGTATAACCTCCGGCCCCCCACCCCCCAGTATATAACCTCCGACCCCCCAGAGTATAACCTCCGGCCCCCCACCCCCCAGTATATAACATCCGACCCCTCAGTGTATAACCTCCAGCCCCCCACCCCCCAGTATATAACCTTTGACCCCCCAGTGTATAACCTCCGGCCCCCCACCCCCCAGTATATAACATCCGACCCCCCAGTGTATAACCTTCGGCCCCCCACCCCCCAGTATATAACATCCGACTTCCCCAGTGTATAACCTTCGGCCCCCTACCCCTCAGTATATAACCTCCAATCCCCCAGTGTATAACCTCCAGCCCCCCACCCCCCAGTATATAACATCCGACCCCCCAGTGTATAACCTTCGGCCCCCCACCCCCCAGTATATAACCTCCGACCCCCCAGTGTATAACCTACAGCCCCCCACCCCCCAGTATAAAACCTCTGACCCCCCCACCCCCATTGTATAACCTACGGCCCCACATCCCCCAGTATATAACCTCTGACCCCCCACACCCCCATTGTATAACCAACGGCCCTCCACCCCCCAGTATATAACCTCCTGACCCCCCAGTGTATAACCTCCCATATTCCATGTGACAGAGCGGCCGGTGGAGCAGAGCTCACTGATACCCTTCACCTGTGACTGATATTATTGAGAAGGGGAGGAGCCACAGCAACTCAGCCACAAAGTGGAGACCCCTTAATGTTACAGAGCGGGGGGCGAGTGCTGAGGAGCAGAGGGCAGCAGAATAGTCCCCACCGCTCTGCTGACCCCATAATTGCAAATTACAGACCTCCTCTAGTAAGATCAGCACAAACACTGCACCCACCGGGAGCTTTAAGGCAGAGCAACTGCAGCCGTACATCACCAAGCACAATGCCGAGCCATACATCACCAAGCACAATGCCGAGCCATACATCACCAAGCACAATGCCGAGCCATACATCACCAAGCACAATGCTGAGCCATACATCACCAAGCACAATGCCAAGCCATACATCACCAAGCACAATGCCGAGCCATACATCACCAAGCACAATGCCGAGCCGTACATCACCAAGCACAATGCCGAGCCATACATCACCAAGCACAATGCCGAGCCGTACATCACCAAGCACAATGCTGAGCCGTACATCACCAAGCACAATGCCGAGCCGTACATCACCAAGCACAATGCCGAGCCATACATCACCAAGCACAATGCTGAGTCGTACATCACCAAGCACAATGCCGAGCCGTACATCACCAAGCACAATGCCGAACTGTACATCACCAAGCACAATACCGAGCCGTACATTACCAAGCACAATGCCGAGCCATGCATCACCAAGCACAATGCCGAACTGTACATCACCAAGCACAATGCTGAGCCGTACATCACCAAGCACAATGCTGAGCCGTACATCACCAAGCACAATGCCGAGCCATACATCACCAAGCACAATGCTGAGCCATACATCACCAAGCACAATGCTGAGCCATACATCACCAAGCACAATGCTGAGCCGTACATCACCAAGCACAATGCTGAGCCGTACATCACCAAGCACAATGCCGAGCCGTACATCACCAAGCACAATGCCGAGCCGTACATCACCAAGCACAATGCCGAGCCGTACATCACCAAGCACAATGCTGAGCCGTACATCACCAACCACAATGCCGAGCCGTCCATCACCAAGCACAATGCTGAGCCGTACATCACCAAGCACAATGCCAAGCCATACATCACCAAGCACAATGCCGAGCCGTACATCACCAAGCACAATGCTGAGCCGTACATCACCAACCACAATGCCGAGCCGTACATCACCAAGCACAATGCTGAGCCGTACATCACCAAGCACAATGCCAAGCCATACATCACCAAGCACAATGCCGAGCCATACATCACCAAGCACAATGCTGAGCCGTACATCACCAAGCACAATGCCGAGCCGTACATCACCAAGCACAATGCCGAACTGTACATCACCAAGCACAATGCTGAGCCGTACATCACCAAGCACAATGCTGAGCCGTACATCACCAAGCACAATGCCGAGCCATACATCACCAAGCACAATGCTGAGCCGTACATCACCAAGCACAATGCTGAGCCGTACATCACCAAGCACAATGCCAAGCCATACATCACCAAGCACAATGCCGAGCCATACATCACCAAGCACAATGCTGAGCCGTACATCACCAAGCACAATGCTGAGCCATACATCACCAAGCACAATGCTGAACCATACATCACCAAGCACAAAGCCGAGCCATACTTCACCAAGCACAATGCCGAGCCATACTTCACCAAGCACAATGCCGAGCCGTACATCACCAAGCACAATGCCGAGCCATACATCACCAAGCACAAAGCCGAGCCATACTTCACCAAGCACAATGCCGAGCCGTACATCACCAAGCACAATGCCGAGCCATACATCACCAAGCACAATGCCGAGCCATACATCACCAAGCACAATGCCGAGCCATACATCACCAAGCACAATGCTGAGTCGTACATCACCAAGCACAATGCCGAGCCGTACATCACCAAGCACAATGCCGAGCCATACATCACCAAGCACAATGCTGAGCCGTACATCACCAAGCACAATGCTGAGCCGTACATCACCAAGCACAATGCCGAGCCATACATCACCAAGCACAATGCCGAGCCATACATCACCAAGCACAATGCTGAGCCGTACATCACCAAGCACAATGCTGAGCCATACATCACCAAGCACAATGCTGAGCCATACATCACCAAGCACAATGCTGAGCCATACATCACCAAGCACAAAGCCGAGCCATACTTCACCAAGCACAATGCTGAGCCATACATCAAGCACAATGCTGAGCCATACATCACCAAGCACAATGCCGAGCCATACATCACCAAGCACAATGCTGAGCCGTACATCACCAAGCACAATGCTGAGCCATACATCACCAAGCACAATGCCGAGCCGTACATCACCAAGCACAATGCCGAGCCATACATCACCAAGCACAATGCTGAGCCGTACATCACCAAGCACAATGCTGAGCCGTACATCACCAAGCACAATGCCGAGCCGTACATCACCAAGCACAATGCCGAGCCGTACATCACCAAGCACAATGCTGAGCCGTACATCACCAAGCACAATGCTGAGCCGTACATCACCAAGCACAATGCCGAGCCATACATCACCAAGCACAATGCCGAGCCGTACATCACCAAGCACAATGCTGAGCCATACATCACCAAGCACAATGCTGAGCCGTACATCACTTCTCACTGCTCACTTCTGCCCCTGCTGGCAGACTGTGGAGGTGGGCGGTGACCCGGGCAATAAACACTACTGAATAAAATAAAAAAATTCCTCCAAACAAAAAGATTTTTTAATAAAGGTAAATTACGAAGTCACTTGTTTTTCCATCATGTTGCAATTCTTTCCCAATTAAGAAAGTGAGAAAAGCCTTTTAAATACGCAAAGTTCTATTCCCCAAGCTAGGACTGGTTACTGCTCAGCGTGCAGCAGCACAGAGGATTTCAGCGCAGTCTTGGATCCTGTGTTCCCGTCTCTCCGGTTCCGGACGGTGGCACATCCTAATCAGCCGCGTTCCTATGGACGTTGTCTTCTGGAGTCGGGGCTAGTTGGGATTTTGTAAGTGAAGTGATTGTACGCGGCGTCTGCAGAGCAGTAAATTCTCCCCTCGGCTGGAGAAATCCAAACTAGAGCAGGATTTATATCGGTCCCGCTAGTTTTATATCCGCGGCCGTCCGCCCAGAGATTAATCTCCCGGACATGCCTCTGAGCTCGGGCTCTGCTTGACTGATCGTACACTGGGGTCTGCGTGGCTCTATTAGTGCCAGAAAAAAATGGCCTCCGCATATGTTGTAAAATCCTTTAATGAACCAACATATCAGTCCGAGAAGCTTCCAAGTTTCTGCGGAGCGCACAGATCTTTTCATTAGATATCCAATAAGACAGCAGCGAACAAGCGCCCCAGCCCCAAAACTGCAGCCGCTCAATCTGTGTCCTATTGATTCCCCGTATACAGCGTTTAACCCATCTATCCCCGGCCTGGTCCAAGAGTCAGAAGATGTAGCTTCCTGGCTCCAATGTAAAATCTGTATCAAGGTTTATTGTACCAAGTGCAAGTAACTTGGGGGTCTTTGGCCAAATACAGAGACCAGGTGATTCTGCTACCTCAGCGACCCCTATAGCGATGCCACCGTTATGGCCGCTGTTATCAGGAATGATTTATCTTAGGTGGATAACGGATCACTGACACTTTCAATTTCTTGATTTGACTCTTATTTCCCTGACTTCCTATAGGGGGAGCTGCTGAGTCCTGCAGTGAAAATTCTGCATCTGTAGTTATTAATATTTAATGCCCTTCAGCTTGATTTCGAGCCATGATGACTTGATGGATGAACGCTCTGTAGCAAAATCAATCCTGGGCAGCCTAGATAGGTCCACCAGAGTCTTCTCCACTCAGATAGGTCCACCAGGGTCTTCTCAACCCAGATAGGTCAACCAGAGTTTTCTCCTCCTAGATAGGTCGACCAGGGTCTTCTAAAAAGGTCCACCAGGGTCTTCTCTGACTAAAAAGGTCCACTAGGTTCTTCTTTACCAAGATAGATCCACTAGGGTTTTCTCCACATAGGTCCATCAGCATTTTCTCTCTCTAAAAAGGTCCACCAGAGTCTTATCCACCTAGATAGGTCCATCAGGGTCTTCTCCACCTAGATAGGTCCACCAGGGCCTTCTCGGCATAGATAGGTCCACCAGGGTCTTCTCCACCTACATAGATCCACCAAGGTCTTCTCTGACTAAAAAAGTCCACCAGGGTTTTCTCATTCTAGATAGTTCCACCAGGATCTTCTCCACCTACTAAAGTCCATAAGGGTCTTCTGCGCCTAGGTAAGTCAACCGGGGTCTTCTCTGGCTAAAAAGGTCCACCAGGGTCTTCTCCACCTAGACAGGTCAACCAGGGTCTTCTCCACCTCGATAGACCCACCAGGGTCTTCTCCACCGTTATCTTGATACTATGACGCCATTGGTTGGCTAGTCTTCCTCTTCGCCTTGTTCTTTTTATTCTTCCGACCATGATGTCCTTCTCCAGTGATTGCTCTCTTCTTTTGATGTGTAGCCCATTTATAGCTTGATGATCCTTGCTTCCAGTGACATGTGTGGCTTAATTTGTTCCACAATTGACTTCTTTGTTCTCCTGGCCATCCATGGTATTGATAACATCCATTTCCAGCACATGTCGAGGGTGTTGATTCTCCTGTAGATCTCCTGGTTATTTAGTGGTCTCAGTCATGTGGCAGAGAACTTTTTAAAGCTTCCAACTCTCTTCAATTCTGCATTGTTAGCAGGTGGATTCATGAAAACCCCGGATGGAACAGAGGCACTCCAAAAATCAAGGGCAAGGTGCTTCTGGGTAGTTTTAACATCAGTTTCCATTGGTGATTTGGCCAGTAAGGTTTTACAGTAGCTTCTTGTTCCTGGCCTAAAGACTTCTTTTTATCCCCCAGAGACCGGGCTCTTTAAGGATTAAGGGAGGTTTAATCATAATCATCATCATCATCATCTAAGAGTAAAATTACAGTATAAAATGCTTACAACATAAGCAAATTTGCAATTTACCTCTCCGCTCTCAAGAATGGAGAGAATTTTTATTTGATAGTTTGTTGCTTCTCTTCTAGGTTTCCGGACACTTCTTCAGTCTTAGGCAGTGACCGCTAATCAACGAGGTCAGTCATAGCTACAGAATCTGTAATAAATGCTCTGAACTGGACTGATCGCTGGATCTGGACAGATCCGATCACTGAGTGTTTCTCTCATGTTGCACAAGATAACCTGAAGAGGGCCCAGTTCTGACCCTCAGTGTGACCCTTCTGCTAGTCTGAGCTGTCAATCATTATATGTGCACCACCAACAAGAAGGAAGACGGGAGGCAGGACAGCGGTGCGCTCCTGCAGGATTTTTTTGTGTGATTTTTCTATATTGACATTACAACAGCCATAACTTTTATATTGTTTGTTTGTTATGCATGGAAGGAAATCTGTGGGACTCCCAAAATTAGCAGAACAAAGGGGTCGCCATGCTTGCTGGAGAGCCACAGCCCCCAAAAAATATTGCACCAGACACACTGTTGCTTTTATACTTGCAGATTTGTGTAGCATCTACATGAATGAGATAAGCTGCAGTGCCAAGCATGGTGGAAAGGAGTTTAGTCTCAAATTATTAGAGAAAAAGAACAGGAAAAGGTGAATTGTGAACACAGACCAACTCCGTGAAGAACAAGAGCTAGAAATATCTAAAGTCCCTTGAAATCTTAGGACATCTTAGAACAGCTCTTCTACATATTATTCTGATTTATTCATGGTCATACATTATCCGAATAATCAGGATATTATGTAGAATAAATAAAAGTAGCAAAAAAGGAATCTCCGAGATATCCATCAATAGAATTTATTAAGGTTATAAAATCTAATTCCCATCAGAGTTCTCTTACATTGTCCGCTCACAAATCAATACATCTGCGGCTAGCCAAATATTAGCATAAAGAACATTTCCGCCACTGCAAAAAAATCACTACTTACTATAAAAGCTTTAAAGATACAGACATAAAGAAACATGGTACAACTGTATCTGCTGCAACCTCCACTAGGGGGAGCTCCCTGTATACAGAGATATATAAGATCCTGTCTGCAGCCACCACTAGGGGGAGCTCCCTGTATACAGAGATACATGATAAGATCCTGTCTGCAGCCACCACTAGGGGGAGCTCCCTGTATACAGAGATACATGATAAGATCCTATCTGCAGCCACCACTAGGGGGAGCTCCCTGTATACAGAGATACATGATAAGATCCTGTCTGCAGCCACCACTAGGGGGATCTCCCTGTATACAGAGATACATGCTAAGATCCTGTCTGCAGCCACCACTAGGGGGAGCTCCCTGTATACAGAGATACATGCTAAGATCCTGTCTGCAGCCACCACTAGGGGGAGCTCTCTGTATACAGAGATACATGATAAGATCATGTCTGCAGCCACCACTAGGGGGAGGCCCCTGTATACACAGATACATGATATTATTCTGTCTGCAGCCACCACTAGGGGGAGCTCCCTGTATACAGAGATACATGATAAGATCATGTCTGCAGCCACCACTAGGGGGAGGCCCCTGTATACACAGATACATGATATTATTCTGTCTGCAGCCACCACTAGGGGGAGCTCCCTGTATACAGAGATACATGATAAGATCATGTCTGCAGCCACCACTAGGGGGAGCTCCCTGTATACAGAGATATATGATAAGATCCTGTCTGCAGTAACCACTAGGGGGAGCTCCCTGTATACAGAGATACATGATAAGATCCTGTCTGTAGCCACCACTAGGGGGAGCTCCCTGTATACAGAGATACATGATAAGATCCTGTCTGCAGCCACCACTAGGAGGAGCTCTCTGTATACAGAGATACATGATAAGATCATGTCTGCAGCCACCACTAGGGGGAGGCCCCTGTATACACAGATACATGATATTATTCTGTCTGCAGCCACCACTAGGGGGAGCTCCCTGTATACAGAGATACATGATAAGATCATGTCTGCAGCCACCACTAGGGGGAGGCCCCTGTATACACAGATACATGATATTATTCTGTCTGCAGCCACCACTAGGGGGAGCTCCCTGTATACAGAGATACATGATAAGATCATGTCTGCAGCCACCACTAGGGGGAGGCCCCTGTATACACAGATACATGATATTATTCTGTCTGCAGCCACCACTAGGGGGAGCTCCCTGTATACAGAGATACATGATAAGATTCTGCCTGAAGCTACCACTAGGGGGAGCTCCCTGTATACAGAGATACATGATAATATCCTGTCTGCAGTCACCACTAGGGGGAGCGCCCTGTATACAGAGATACATGATATTATTCTGTCTGCAGCCACCACTAGGGGGAGCTCCCTGTATACAGAGATACATGATAAGATTCTGCCTGAAGCTACCACTAGGGGGAGCTCCCTGCATACAGGAGATACTTTCAACTCCTTAGTAAAACCATAGGTTTTTTAGCTCCCTCTAGTGGAGCTATTCAGAGATTACAATTTATTTGAATTATATAATTTGTGTTAGATGAACTAATTGTCCTTCTTCTGTCTCCAATCACAACAGTATTCATTCTGCTGGTGGTACTGGTGAAACAGCAGAAGGTCTCTATGGCACTAGGCTCTGTCCAGCTGCAGAAGCTAGTGTGACTGATACTATAGTGATGAGCGGGCACTACCATGCTCACGTGCTTGGTCATCAAATCGAGCTTTTGGATGCTCAGATGGGCTCAGCTCCAGTACTGAGTATAATGGACATCAATGGGAAACTTGAGCATTTTTCCTGAAGATTATTTGGAAAAATTCTCGAGTTTTCCATTGACTTACATTATATTCTGTACTGGAGCTGAGCCGGTCCGAACCTCCGACCTGCTTGATTGAGCACCGAGCACCTGAACATGGCAGTGCTCACTCATCACTAGCTGGTACCGTTCACACCAACCAGTGCAGCATTAGGTGATTTTGCCCATTATATGTATGTAATTAGAAATATGTAAAGTGTATAAGTAGATGTACAGTACTGACCAAACATTTGGAGACACCTTCTCGTTCAAAGATTTTTTTTTATTTTCATGACTCTGAAAATTGTAGATTCACATTGAAGGCATCAAAACTGTGAATTACCACATGTGGAATGAAATACTTAACAAAAAAGTGTCAAACAACTGAAAATATGTCTTATATTCTAGGTTCTTCACAGTAGCCGCCTTTTGCTTTGATTACTGCTTTGCACACTCTTGGCATTCTCTTGATGAGCTTCAAGAGGTAGTCACCGGAAATGGTCTTCCAACAGTCTTGAAGGAGTTTTCATAGATGCTTAGCACTTGTTGGCCCTTTTGCCTTCACTCTGTGGTCCAGCTCACCCCAAACCATCTCGATAGGGTTTAGGTCTGGTGACTGTGGAGACCAGGTCATCTGGTGTAGCACCCCATCACTCTCCTTCTTAGTCAAATAGCCCTTACACAGCCTGGAGGTGTGTATGCCTTCAATTTTTAATAAATCAGACCAAATCATCAGACCAAAGTACAGATTTCCACTGGTCTAATGTCCATTCCTTGTGTTCTTTATCCCAAACAAGTCTCTTCTGCTTGTTGCCTGTCCTTAGCAGTGGTTTCCTAGCAGCTATTTTACTATGAAGGCTGCTGCACAAAGTCTCCTCTTAACAGTTGTTCTAGAGATGTGTCTGCTGCTAGAACTCTGTGTGGCATTGACCTGGTCTCTAATCTGAGCTGCTGTTAACCTGCGATTTCTGAGGCTGGTGACTCGGATAAACTTATCCTCCGCAGCAGAGGTGACTCTTGTTCTTTCTTTCCTGGGGCGGTCCTCGTGTGAGCCAGTTTCTTTGTAGCGTTTGATGGTTTTTGCCACTGCACTTGGGGACACTTTCAAAAATTTCCCAATTTTTCGGACTGACTGACCTTCATTTCTTAAAGTAATGATGGGCACTCGTTTTTCTTTACTTAGCTGCTTTTTTCTTGCCATAATACAAATTCTAACAGGTTATTCAGTAGGACTATCAGCCGTGTATCCACCAGACTTCTGCACAACACAACTGATGGTCCCAACCCCATTTATAAGGCAAGAAATCCACTTATTAAACCTGACAGGGCACACCTGTGAAGTGAAGACCATTTCCGGTGACTACCTCTTGAAGCTCATCAAGAGAATGCCAAGAGTGTGCAAAGCAGTAATCACAGCAAAAGGTGGCTACTGTGAAGAACCAAGAATATAAGACATATTTTCAGTTGTTTCACACTTTTTTGTTAAATATTTCATCCCACATGTGATAATTCATAGTTTTGATGCTTTCACTGTGAATCTACAATTTTCAGTCATGAAAATAAAGAAAACTCTTTGAATAAGAGGGTGTCCAAACGTTTGGTCTGTACTGTATATGTATGTGATTAGATATAAAGTAATGTTATGTAGGAATGTATAGTGTAAGGTATTGTAATGTATAAGATGTAGCAGAGGTGACAATGTTCCTATGCAGAGATGTAGCAGTACTGAGGATGTATGGCTGTGGTAACGTCAGTCAGGGCCCGGCCTGTGACAGGAGCAGAGCTCAGGTGTGAGGAGCAGCAGAGCCACATGACGTGGGTGTCCTGAAGAGAGGGAGACCATTACATAGGATAGCGTGACCGAGGAAAAGAGGGAACAACTGAGAAAGAGAAGGAGGTGACCGTGACATGGAGCGATGTAGTGCAGCTAAGTCAGCACACTAACTGAAGGAACAAGTGACCGAGAGAGACGGGTCCTGGAGCAAGAAAGAGCAGGACAAGGAGCGAAGTGAGTGTCTCTGAGGTGTCTTCAGTAGCTTATACCTCAGTCCAGCCGTATTGGCAGAATCCCTCTGAGCGGGAAAAGACGTGAAACTGCTTGAGGAGGAGAATGTCTTCCAAGGACTGTGATGTAGTAAGTTTTTTATGACCTTGTGGTCTCCCTCAATGAACCGCACACCATCTGGTCCTGGCCAGCCAAAACCATCGGCAACATGTGGCCTGCAGAGACGCAGGACCTCAAGAGTGCAGCACCAATACCCAGCTTCATGTAGGGTGCTAGGGTGCGGCAGACGATTACCTCGCCCACGACCACCACCTCGCGCCACGTTACATGATAGCTGGAGTAATTAGCTGCAATCCTGTCCGTGGAGGCCAGGCGGCCATGGAAAGAAGCACAATAGAAACAAAGGTCTGGAGTCATCAAGAATGACGGGATTGTACCCAGGGATGATGAAGTAAGATGCGCCAAATCCGCAAAGAGGCGCACAGCAGTGACATTTTCGCACGTGTGTCCGCTGCGGTGCGCCGCTGCATGACATGGACCCGAGTCTGTGGCAGGAGGACACTTCTCTAATGATTTACACCCCTTTTTGGGGTAAAGTATGAGAAACCTGTTGGCAATGTCCCTTCTCAACCTCCTCTCTCTCACAAAAGGTTGCAAAATGTTTGAGCAATTACGAGTTACACAAAAACTTTGCACCACTTCATATTATTTGAACTGGCAATAGCTGAGTCTGCTGCACTGCTCCTCCCCCATACTTTACACTGCAGCGCATCTTACTATATATGATTGCAGCGTATAAGCAGAAACTCACAAGTCAGCAAACTAAAATATTATTTTATTACAAGGGCAAAACATTGTAAACTACACGTAGCTCTGGAGATAGAGGTAGTTATTGGTAATGGGAGTCTGAGGGGAGGAGGCTCAGGAAGAGGGAGGGGCTTGGGAAGTGTCTTATAATGTAAATGAGCCCCACCTGACCATTTTTCCTATATTTAGCTGAGGTCAGGGGTCACTGGGGTTCTAGAGCTGACACTTCACCAGTGCCGAGGACCCCAACCGGAAGGAGTTGCAGGATTTATCCTGAGACGTCTCATGGCTCCGCTAATTTAGAAGAGGACATCTGACGAAAAGAGATTGCAAGCAAGAAGCAAGTCTGCGATGCCATCCATCATTCCTGCCTCCCGTTATCAGCTGTGGGGCGAGCGCGGGGCGATCAATAACGCGGCACAGATCTGCGACCATCCTGCCCGGCCGCTAATGTCAGGCAATAAAGTGTAATCTGATGGCGCTCGGGGGAGGGGGCTGCAGGTGCCGCGCGTCCCCTCTTCTGCATTAAAGTGGATGATTTAGATTTTATAAACCCAAAGCTTTTACAAGCCCAGAGTCCAGGACAATAAATGTCACCGATGTCTCCAGGTCGTAGACCGACGCATCCCTGACTGCAGAATCATCCGTCATCCGGGGGTCATCTCTCTGCCCGTTATTACCAGTTTTGGGGACCCGGCTCCTCCATCTTCCGGGTGTCATCTCTTTGCCCGTTATTACCAGTATTGGGGACCCGGCTCCTCCATCTTCTGTGTATCATCTCTCTGCCCGTTATTACCAGTTTTGGGGACCCGGCTCCTCCATCTTCCGGGTATCATCTCTCTGCCCGTTATTACCAGTTTTGGGGACCCGGCTCCTCCATCTTCTGGGTATCATCTCTCTGCCCGTTATTACCAGTATTGGGGACCCGGCTCCTCCATCTTCCGGGTGTCATCTCTCTGCCCGTTATTACCAGTTTTGGGGACCCGGCTCCTCCATCTTCCGGGTATCATCTCTTTGCCCGTTATTACCAGTTTTGGGGACCCGGCTCCTCCATCTTCCGGGTGTCATCTCTCTGCCCGTTATTACCAGTTTTGGGGACCCGGCTCCTCCATCTTCCAGGTGTCATCTCTCTGCCCGTTATTACCAGTTTTGGGGACCCAGCTCCTCCATCTTCCGGGTATCATCTCTCTGCCCGTTATTACCAGTATTGGGGACCCGGCTCCTCCATCTTCCGGGTATCATCTCTCTGCTCGTTATTACCAGTTTTGGGGACCCGGCTCCTCCATCTTCCGGGTATCATCTCTTTGCCCGTTATTACCAGTTTTGGGGACCCGGCTCCTCCATCTTCCGGGTACCATCTCTCTGCCCGTTATTACCAGTTTTGGGGACCTGGCTCCTCCATCTTCCGGGTATCATCTCTTTGCCCGTTATTACCAGTATTGGGGACCCGGCTCCTCCATCTTCCGGGTATCATCTCTCTGCCCGTTATTACCAGTTTTGGGGACCCAGCTCCTCCATCTTCCAGGTATCATCTCTCTGCCCGTTATTACCAGTTTTGGGGACCCGGCTCCTCCATCTTCTGGGTGTCATCTCTCTGCCAGTTATTACCAGTTTTGGGGACCCGGCTCCTCCATCTTCCGGGTGTCATCTCTCTGCTCATTATTACCAGTTTTGGGGACCCGGCTCCTCCATCTTCCGGGTGTCATCTCTCTGCCCGTTATTACCAGTTTTGAGGACCCGGCTCCTCCATCTTCCAGGTGTCATCTCTCTGCCCGTTATTACCAGTTTTGGGGACCCGGCTCCTCCATCTTCCGGGTGTCATCTCTCTGCCCGTTATTACCAGTTTTGGGGACCCGGCTCCTCCATCTTCTGGGTGTCATCTCTCTGCCCGTTATTACCAGTTTTGGGGACCCGGCTCCTCCATCTTCCAGGTGTCATCTCTCTGCCCGTTATTACCAGTTTTGAGGACCCGGCTCCTCCATCTTCTGGGTGTCATCTCTCTGCCCGTTATTACCAGTTTTGGGGACCCGGCTCCTCCATCTTCCGGGTGTCATCTCTCTGCCCGTTATTACCAGTTTTGGGGACCCGGCTCCTCCATCTTCCAGGTGTCATCTCTCTGCCCGTTATTACCAGTTTTGGGGACCCGGCTCCTCCATCTTCCGGGTGTCATCTCTCTGCCCGTTATTACCAGTTTTGGGGACCCGGCTCCTCCACTTTCCATCTTTCAATCTGTGACATTCCACAATCTCTGCACCTTCCTTTCCTAAATGCGGTGATTCATTTCGACCATATGACGGAATCTTTGCAGTCATTAGTATAATATGAGGCATCTGCAGGATTCTCTATGAGTAATCACCAGAATCACAATTTTTTTTTTTAGCTTTTATTTTTGAACTTTGTTTGTTTCACTATTGTATTTTTGCCAGGGATCAAATATTGAGCATCTGCTCCCACACGGCACATGGCGCAGGCTAAACACCGGCTGTCCTACAGTACTAATGGAGCAGCTCCACAAACCTTCCTCGAATACTCAACAGTCCTCAAAAGATTGGAGTTGTACTCAGTTTCTGCTCCACAAAGCAGCAAAAAGATGCAGCGAGTGCCTATTCTCAGCTGTCTGTGCTCCGTCCTGCAGTACGATCATACACCATACATATTGTCCAGTAACCGAGGTATAAAAAGAGCCAAAAGACAGAGATATTCACAAGAAGACAAACACAACACATAAAGAGACACAGAAAGAGACACACACAAAAAGAGACACACACACAGAGAGACAGAGACAGCGGAAGAGAGAGACACACACACACAGAGACAGGCTGGGAGAGAGACAGAGACAGCGGAAGAGAGAGACACACACACACAGAGACAGGCCGGGAGAGAGACAGAGACAGCGGAAGAGAGAGAGAGATGGATAGAGAGACAGACAGAGACAGAGAGAGATAAATAGAAACACAGAGAGAGACAGAGAGCGAGACAAAAAGAAAGACAGAGACAGATAGAGAGAGACGATAGAGAGACAGAGACACAGACAGAGAGAGACAGAGAGAGACAATAAAGAAACAGAGACACAGACAGAAAGAGATGATAGAGAGACAGTGACACAGACAGAGAGACAGAGAGACACAGTGGCAGACAGAGAGACGATAGAGAGACAGAGACACAGACAGAGAGAGACAGAGAGAGACAGAGAAAGAGAGAGACGATAGAGAGACAGAGACACAGACAGAGAGAGACAGAGACTTAGTTACTATCTTGGGCAACGCCGGGTACTACAGCTAGTAATAATAATAATAATAATAATAATAATAATATTTTGCACATACTGATGATAATACGTATTACAATGTAGTAATAATAGTGACTGAAATAACATTATAACCCTAATAGATGTAATATCAGTAATAATAACATAATTGATGGCTGTGTTGGTTTTCGATATATAATAAACCTCTTCTCGAGTAATTACTTGTGGTCGTCAGTAATGCGGTACCTGGTGCTTGTGCAGACGCCTCTCGCCCCGGTGCGATTTCCTCCCCCGGTGACTGACGCCCCGTGAACAGATGCCAGCCTCGTTTATTTCTGCACATGCAGCTAGAAACTTCTGCTAGTGAATTATTTTTGTATTTATTTTTTGATCAGGGAGAATAAAATCGCTGAAATCATCATTCTTCTTCCATTTCCATAATGACTGCAGCGGTGGAGGCCGAGCCTGAGAAATGGAGGTTTGATGGGGACGGTCAATGTTTAGGAGATTCATCTACAACTCTGCCTGGGAATAAATGTCTTGGAAAATTAATTTTTTTTTGTAATATATAAGAATACAGATAAGATGTGAAGCCTTGTGATGTCCAAAACATTAAAATGATAAAACATAATGCAACTTGTCCAGTAACTTTACCAGTCATTTTTTTTTACTCCATTTTACAGGCGGCAATTAACTCCAGTCACATCCAAAGCTGCTAATGAAAATCACAGACGACAGTCCGGTGACTTCACATCAATGGTGTTAATGGAATTGTCCAATGAGCTCCCACAATGCATTGCAATCTATAGTGATGTTTAAAAGTTTGTGAACCCTTTAGAATTTTCCATATTTCTGCAGAGATTTGACCAAAAATTTACATTGGATTTTCATAAAAGTCATAAAAGTAAATAAAAAACTCTAGTATGAAAAATGTTAGATTTTACCATTTTTTTTAAATGAGGAAAATAATCCAATATCACATTTGTGAATGTCTGCAAAAGTATGTGAACCTTTAGCCGATAATTTGAAGGAGAAATTGCGACTGAGTAGATGACCTGATTCTTGTAAAATCCACTCACGCTCGCAGCAGATGACACTCGGCTCACGCTCGCAGCAGATGACACTCGGCTCACGCTCGCAGCAGATGACACTCGGCTCACGCTCGCAGCAGATGACACTCGGCTCACGCTCGCAGCAGAAGACACTCATCTCACGCTCGCAGCAGATGACACTCAGCTCACGCTCGCAGCAGATGACACTCAGCTCACGCTCGCAGCAGATGACACTCATCTCACGCTCGCAGCAGATGACACTCATCTCACGCTCGCAGCAGAAGACACTCATCTCACGCTCGCAGCAGATGACACTCAGCTCACGCTCGCAGCAGATGACACTCAGCTCACGCTCGCAGCAGATGACACTCGGCTCACGCTCGCAGCAGATGACACTCGGCTCACGCTCGCAGCAGATGACACTCGGCTCACGCTCGCAGCAGATGACACTCGGCTCACGCTCGCAGCAGATGACACTCGGCTCACGCTCGCAGCAGAAGACACTCATTTCACGCTCGCAGCAGATGACACTCAGCTCACGCTCGCAGCAGATGACACTCGGCTCACGCTCGCAGCAGATGACACTCGGCTCACGCTCGCAGCAGATGACACTCATCTCACGCTCGCAGCAGATGACACTCATCTCACGCTCGCAGCAGAAGACACTCATCTCACGCTCGCAGCAGATGACACTCAGCTCACGCTCGCAGCAGATGACACTCGGCTCACGCTCGCAGCAGAAGACACTCATCTCACGCTCGCAGCAGATGACACTCAGCTCACGCTCGCAGCAGATGACACTCGGCTCATGCTCGCAGCAGATGACACTCGGCTCACGCTCGCAGCAGATGACACTCGGCTGAAGCTCGCAGCAGATGACACTCGGCTCACGCTCGCAGCAGATGACACTCGGCTCACGCTCGCAGCAGATGACACTCGGCTCACGCTCGCAGCAGATGACACTCGGCTCACGCTCGCAGCAGATGACACTCGGCTCACGCTCGCAGCAGATGACACTCGGCTCACGCTCGCAGCAGATGACACTCGGCTCACGCTCGCAGCAGATGACACTCGGATCACGCTCGCAGCAGATGACACTCGGCTCACGCTCGCAGCAGATGACACTCGGATCACGCTCGCAGCAGATGACGCTCGGCTCACGCTCGCAGCAGATGACACTCATCTCACGCTCGCAGCAGAAGACACTCATCTCACGCTCGCAGCAGATGACACTCGGCTCACGCTCGCAGCAGATGACACTCGGCTCACGCTCGCAGCAGAAGACACTCATCTCACGCTCGCAGCAGATGACACTCGGCTCACGCTCGCAGCAGATGACACTCGGCTCACGCTCGCAGCAGATGACACTCAGCTCACGCTCGCAGCAGATGACACTCGGCTCACGCTCGCAGCAGATGACACTCAGCTCACGCTCGCAGCAGATGACACTCGGCTCACGCTCGCAGCAGATGACACTCAGCTCACGCTCGCAGCAGATGACGCTCGGCTCACGCTCGCAGCAGATGACACTCGGCTCACGCTCGCAGCAGATGACACTCGGCTCACGCTCGCAGCAGATGACACTCGGCTCACGCTCGCAGCAGATGACACTCGGCTCACGCTCGCAGCAGATGACGCTCGGCTCACGCTCGCAGCAGATTACACTCGGCTCACGCTCGCAGCAGAAGACACTCGGCTCACGCTCGCAGCAGAAGACACTCGGCTCACGCTCGCAGCAGATTACACTCGGCTCACGCTCGCAGCAGATGACACTCAGCTCACGCTCGCAGCAGAAGACACTCAGCTCATGCTCGCAGCAGAAGACACTCAGCTCACGCTCGCAGCAGATGACACTGGGCTCACGCTCGCAGCAGATGACACTGGGCTCACGCTCGCAGCAGATTACACTCGGCTCACGCTCGCAGCAGATGACACTCGGCTCACGCTCGCAGCAGATGACACTCGGCTCACGCTCGCAGCAGATGACACTCGGCTCACGCTCGCAGCAGATGACACTCGGCTCACGCTCACAGCAGATGACACTCGGCTCACGCTCGCAGCAGATGACGCTCGGCTCACGCTCGCAGCAGATGACGCTCGGCTCACGCTCGCAGCAGATGACGCTCGGCTCACGCTCGCAGCAGATGACGCTCGGCTCACGCTCGCAGCAGATGATACTCGGCTCACGCTCGCAGCAGATGACACTCGGCTCACGCTCGCAGCAGATGACACTCGGCTCACGCTCGCAGCAGATGACACTCGGCTCACGCTCGCAGCAGATGATACTCGGCTCACGCTCGCAGCAGATGACACTCGGCTCACGCTCGCAGCAGATGACACTCGGCTCACGCTCGCAGCAGATGACACTCGGCTCATGCTCGCAGCAGATGACACTCGGCTCACGCTCGCAGCAGAAGACACTCATCTCACGCTCGCAGCAGATGACACTCAGCTCACGCTCGCAGCAGATGACACTCGGATCACGCTCGCAGCAGATGACACTCGGCTCACGCTCGCAGCAGATGACACTCATCTCACGCTCGCAGCAGATGACACTCATCTCACGCTCGCAGCAGAAGACACTCATCTCACGCTCGCAGCAGATGACACTCAGCTCACGCTCGCAGCAGATGACACTCGGCTCACGCTCGCAGCAGAAGACACTCATCTCACGCTCGCAGCAGATGACACTCAGCTCACGCTCGCAGCAGATGACACTCGGCTCACGCTCGCAGCAGATGACACTCAGCTCACGCTCGCAGCAGATGACACTCGGCTCACGCTCGCAGCAGATGACACTCGGCTCACGCTCGCAGCAGATGACACTCGGCTCACGCTCGCAGCAGATGACGCTCGGCTCACGCTCGCAGCAGATGACGCTCGGCTCACGCTCGCAGCAGATGACGCTCGGCTCACGCTCGCAGCAGATGACGCTCGGCTCACGCTCGCAGCAGATGACACTCGGCTCACGCTCGCAGCAGATGACACTCGGCTCACGCTCGCAGCAGACGACACTCGGCTCACGCTCGCAGCAGATGATGCTCGGCTCACGCTCGCAGCAGATGACACTGGGCTCACGCTCGCAGCAGATGACACTCGGCTCACGCTCGCAGCAGATGACACTCGGCTCACGCTCGCAGCAGAATATGAGCCAAGTGTCATCAGCACATCACACCTGATTCTCTCCCATGATGCTTTATGACAGTGTGACCCCGGTCTAAGTGTCTAATATGAGAATTACTGATCAGCTTCCCCATGAAACAAAAAGAAGACTTCCACAGTATAAATGCCACATTGTGTGGATGCTCCGGTAATGTGCCATCGTAGCTGCTCTCTCTACAGTTATCCCGGCTGGGTCTCGCGGTCACTCAGCAGACAGGATTCAGCACTGATTTCTGAGTTCCCTATCGTTGGCTTGTGCTTCTCCATAACTCTCGCCTTCACACAATGCTCCGTAATCTCTGTAGATGGATTGCAGTGACTTGTGGAGGAATCTCCGGTCCGCGCCGCTCCATACATCAGTCGGAATATTACCGTAATGGAGCTTCCATCTTTCTGACACTGAACATTTGCAGGATGTGAGTGAGTTATCAGCTCCGGAGGCTGGGGGTTTTCTCGTATCACGGACCGGGGAGAGTGATCCCAGCCTCATATTTTCTCTATCACTTCTTGGGTTTTTTCGTTTCTTTGCGGCTCAGAGTTTGCAATAAAGAACTCTCCGGGAGGCGATACGGCGCAGCAGCGATATATCCCCATAAACGCGCAGATATACGAGCGGAAACAATCGCTTCTGGAGCAAACGCCTTATAAACCACCCGCCTGTATTTATATATCTCGCTGGATTATCATACGCTTTCCGGGGAAAGAATCATTACTCAAAAAGGGGCAAAACGAGAGCAAAGCATTCTGGGAAGTAGATCAAAGAAGCGTTACGGGGGAAATTAATGACGGGCTCGATATAGGGCGCAAAAACTCTAAATCTCCTTCACATAGTATCACTAACGACCTTCAGAGGAAAAAAAAGAGGAAAAAATACTGAAGATCACAATGAAAATTAGTACAAGACGTGCAACAAAAAAGAGGAAAATGCAACAATTTTATTTTAGAAAAGTCCTAATTTTGGTGCAAATTAAGTTTCCGACTTGGCACCGCTTACTTTATCTCGTACACCATTTTCCTAACTTTGGCAAGCTGTGCTAAAAAAATGCATATTACATAAACATCAGTTAATTTTACTAAAATTTTACAAAAACAGAAATAAATGATTCAACATTTGCCAAATTCCAAACACGGAGGAAAAAAAAAAAATTTTGCCAAATACAAATGCCAATAACACAAAGGTTCTGGTCGTATTATGACTTTTATATCAAATTGTTACTAAGTTGTTGTAAAACTGATACAAATTTGCAAATATGTTTGCGGGAGGGGAGATCACTGCCACCAGCAGCTCAAATGTATTGCAGTGCAGAGACCCGCGGGGTTCCCGCACTGCAATACATGCAGCCGGACAATCACAGGCCGGCAGGTCACATCATCGTGCAAGTCACCGATGGCTCATAGCAGTGACGTCGTGCGCTAGGTCCCAATCAAAGAGATGGGTTAAATGATCTTTACTGTTTCAACAAACTTTGCATCAACCAATAGTTTATAGTAAGATAATATAAGAAACTTTGAAATCTGCTTCTTTCTCCAGTCTCTTCCTCTCTTCCCTCCTCCTCTTCAACTCATCATTCACTCTAAACTGTTAAAATCTATGTCACTTGATACTATATAGTCTGCCATCTCACAGAGCGGTCAGATTACAGCAGCCAGTGTAAGAGGAGAGGGGCTAAGAAGAAGCAAAGTGATAGAAAGAGACATGCTGCTTTCTAGTAAGTGTTTATCTCACCCCAGAGCTCCATTCGAAGCTGCACTGAAGTATAATGTAGTAAGTGATTATCTCCCCATCTAGCTAGATTCTCAGATACACTGCTCAATTCTTCTCTTAATTTCCTCCATGCTGCTGCATTCTAGTAAATGATATATCACATCTGAAAGTTGGATTCACAGCAACAAGTTCATTACTGCTGTATAATTTAGTAAGTGCTTATCTGACTTCATAGCTAGATTCACAGATACACTGCTCAATCTACTCCATGCTGCTGCTTCAGTAAATGATATATCTCATTTAAGAGTTGGATTCACAGCAACACTGTTCTGTTGTGAATATCATCAGGGATGGTGCTGTCCCTAGGAGTGTTTCTGGGCTCCCTTTGGTGGCTAGTATTGTTAGTGAGTCTGATTCTGCATCTATCGCTCAGACAGGTGTTGGAGATGATTGCTGTTTCAGGAAGCCTATGGAGTCCGGCCTGGGGGGGATATAGGAAGGCAGTCTCTGTCTAACCTTTGCCGGTGATAATTGTTTCTACTCCATGTGAAGATGTCCTGAATTTTGTCCACCAGCCTTTAGGCTTTTGCTTTTCCCTATAGGTTTTTGTTTTGCCTTTTTAGATTCTCCAGGAATGGTTTCTACAGTGATTTTTGTTCCTTTGAATCGGTTTTGTTTCCATCTCATCCTGAGTCTGCAGCTATGCCTAATAAGTATCTTGTTCTCTTAGTCTGGGCTTGGTTAAAGGCTGAATTTGCACTGAAGGGCATTTCTGCTTAATCTATGTCTTTTTCTAAATTAGTATTTGAGAATATTCCCTTTTTGTTTCTTGCAAGTGTATAAGTGCTCTTCCTGCACTATTTTTTCAGGACGATTTATTCCCAGCAAGAAAGGGAGTTGTTACTCCCTGTCTGATCTAGAGTTTGAATTTTGTATCTCATGTGTTTTTGTAGTTAAGATCTTTTCTATTGTATTTTCTATTTAAATGTATTAGCACAAGAGTTCCTGATATAGTGGGAGGAAAGATCGTGTGGTCTTTAAGGGTATTTTTGATTATCAGGTGTTGTTATTATTCAGGGTTTTAACTAGCTGCAACCAGCAAATCTATCCTATAGTTTTGTATCTAGCTAGCAGGGCCTCACTTTACTTAACTCTATATCTACCAACTGTGTGTTGTTTTTTTTTTCTTACATCACCTTCATTATATATTGTGGGCTTTGACTTTCCTTTGGGGCTGCTCTGAGGCAAGTCAGGATTCCTCACTCCATCTTTGAGGTTAGTTAGTTCTCCGGCGGTGACGAGGCGTCTAGGTTGGTTATGAACGCTCCACCGCTACTTCTAGTTGTGTTTGTGTAGTCAGTAGATTGCAGCCAGCTAAGTTTCCAACTACTCTTGTGTATTATCTTCTACCTTTTTTATGGGATTTTTACAAGATCTTTTGTGGTCTCCTGACCATAACACTGCTCATTAATTCTGTATAATTTAGTAGGCGTTTATCTGACTTCATAGCTAGCTTCAGAGATACACTTTGCAGTACTGATGTTAATTTATGTTAATTTCCTCCATGCTGGTGTTGTTGCTTTCTAGTAAATGTTTATCTCATCACAGAGCTGTATTCACAGAAACACTGCTCATTACTACTAAAATACGAAAAAAATGAGCTGGAGCGTGAGTTGGTACACATGCATGTATAAGCGCATGTTCACACTGGCCACGAGACAAAGAAAACCCAAAATAAGAATAATATGAACATATACCCAACTGTAATAAAAGCATAGTGAATATAAATAAACATAGGGGACTTAGTAAACACTATTTTTGATCAAAAAAGCGTAAAGTATATTGTATAATGTAGTAAATGTTTAATCACTTCATAGCTAGATCCTCATTTACACTGCTCAGTACTGCTGTATAATGTTCTCCTTGCTTCATCTGCTTTCTAATAAGTGTTTTATCACAACCAGAGATGGATTTATAGCTACTCTGCTCAGTACTGCTTTATAATGTTCTCCATGCTTCTGCTACTTTCAAGTAAGTGTTTTATCACAACCAGAGCTGGATTCTCAGCTACTCTGCTCAGTACTGCTATATAATGTTCTCAATGCTTCTGCTGGTTTTTAGTAAATGTGTATTTCACCCCAGTGCTGGATTTAAAGTTGAATTGTTTAGTTCTGCTATATAATGTTCTTCTTGCTTCATCTGCTTTTTAATTAATGTTTTTCTCACCCCAGAGATAGATTCACAGCTCTATTGCTCAATATACTGTATAATGTCCTCCATGCTGCTGCTACTTTCTAGTAAGTGTTTTATCACAACCAGACACGGATTCAAAGCTACTCTGCTCTGTACTGCTGTATAATGTTTTCATTGCTTCAGCTGCTTCCTAATTATTGTTTTGCTCAACCCAGAGCTGGATTCACAGCGGTATTGCTCAATATACTGTGTAATATCCCTCATGTTGCTGCTACTTTCTGGTAAGTGTTTTATCACAATCGTAGATGGATTCACAGCTACTCTGCTTAGTACTGAAGTATAATGTTCTCTATGCTTATCATGTCTTCTAGTAAGTGTTTTATCACAACCGGAGATGGATTCACAGCTACTCTGCTCAGTACTGCTGTATAATGTTCTCTATGCTTCTGATGGTTTCTGGTAAGTGTTTTATCACAACCGGAGATGGATTCCCAGCTACTCTGCTCAGTACAGCTGTATAATGTTCTCTATGCTTCTGATGCTTTCTAGTAAGTGTTTTATCACAATCGGAGATGGATTCCCAGCTACTCTGCTCAGTACAGCTATATAATGTTCTCTATGCTTCTGATGGTTTCTGGTAAGTGTTTTATCACAACCAGAGATGGATTCCCAGCTACTCTGCTTAGTACTGAAGTATAATGTTCTCTATGCTTATCATGCGTTCTAGTAAGTGTTTTATCACAACCGGAGATGGATTCACAGCTACTCTGCTCAGTACAGCTGTATAATGTCCTACTTCGTCTGCATCTATAAGATCAAACACAACTAAAAATTAGAGCTAGGGCCTGCAGAGAGGAAAATGCAGAATATAAGTGATATAATGGCCAGCGATTCTTTGTACACACATGACAGATTATTTTGAACAGTCGTAAAGGTTTGCATTAAGTAATGCATAGAATTGTGGAAGGATTAAAAAGTGAGCATACATGATAATGAAGCCATTGTGTCCCCTTTGGAGCCTCCATTAGCTGTGGATGCTTAGCGTCAGACATTGTCCTCCTCTACAGAGGATCTTCTCTTTACTGTACGTCTCCTTTGTCAGAGGATCTTCAAGATGAAGAGTTTTACAAGGCGCAGCAGTGTGAAGCCTCGCAGACACGACACTGTACGGCACAAAGACAAAAGCTCCTTGGACAAACACGTTTCACTCACGACGTCTCTAGATTAGAAGAGGAGGCTGTAACTCCGGAGCCGGCTCAGCAGGGCAGGTGATACATTCAGGGAAGACGCTTTCATACTTGACATCATAAGAACCGGAAAATAAGAAGCATGAAATGTATTTTTTATGTTATAAATGTCAAGTTTTGGTCACATGACTGGAGGGTTTTGTGCCGCCATAATACTGCTGGGCATCGATGGACGTCGCTCATAACGAGAGATGAGACATTATTAACGATTCTGCTACAAAACTTTGGAAGAAACGTTGATCCCGAAAGTGAGAATGACCTCAGTGATTGTATTTCCTCCATCAACGAGGACAAAGAGGTGTCCAACCGAGAGGAGCTTGGCCTAACGTCTACATGTAGGTCACCAGGACAATCCCGGTCAATGCCACAAGGTGCGGAGAGGCCCCGGAGAAGTGACCTGGCGGGAAACCAACTTGTTTAGTAGTGTACTTCATAAATAAGGTAGCTCAAAGTGAAATTCCAGAGTCAGGCAGGTGCTCCGGTGGAGCGAGGAATCCGGGAGTTCTCCACCAATAAACCCCTATACACCCTGTGATGCTGGGGCTCCTGAGTTGCATCCAGCTGACGTCATGCTAGGTACGGGAAAGTACCAAACAAACGGTGAAAGGGAAACCATGCGTCTAGGGAAAGGGAAGATGGTGACCCCTGACCAAACCAACTGCTGGTCCCTGGGGTCCTTCACCACCCTAGATAGGGTCTACATCTATGCGCTGAGCCAGATACCTGACCCTAGGCATCCCTAGTGCTAATCCCTGGGGTCCCTCACCACCCTGGATAGGTTCTGCACCTATGCACCAAGCGTATACCTGACCCTAGGTATCCATAGTGCTGGTCCCTGGAGTCCCTCACCACCCTAGATAGGGTCTGCACCTATGCGTTGAGCCAGATACCTGACCCTAGGTATCCCTAGTGCTGGTCCCTGGGGTCCTTTACCACCCTAGATAGGTTCTGCACCTATGCGCCAATCCGGATACCTGACCCTAGGTATGCCTACTGCTGGTCCCTGAGGTCCCTCACCACCCTATATAGGTTCTGTACCTATGCGCCAATCCGGATACCTGACCCTAGGTATGCCTACTGCTGGTCCCTGGGGTCCTTTACCACCCTAGATAGGTTCCACACCTATGCGCCAAGCCGGATACCTGACTCTTGGTATCCCTAGTGCTGGACCCTAAATAGGGAACAGATGGGATGAGCTCTTTGTCAATCCCACTAAATATTAAAGAAGACACAGGGAAGGACACACAGGGGGAATGTGAACTACATATCTACAGATGACTCAGGTAGAAGTTCAGCAAAGTTTTCAGCAATGATACCACAGAGGAGTACAAGCCACCTGCTTTCAACCAAGGCTTGAATGAACTGAAAATATCAGCAGCACCAGTCCAAGAAAGGAAGGAGTATTTAAGAACCAAGATAATCAGCAGCTGGGTGGAAGGCGAGCTCCTGCAGGGCCCAAAAGGGGAATAGATGAAAATCTAGCAGGAAAATACTGACAGTAGGAACAATGGAAAGTCAAATGCGCAGTCAAATGCTGAGACCTTCTATGGCCTGAAACCACATGACCTGTGACAGCTAAACAATAAAACCAAAGAAGCCAGATCAGTATGAGGAAGATAAGACAAAATAGGATTAAGACCTCTCTCTATAAGTTTGTGTGGTAGACGGACCATTGTGGTCCCATTGCCCCCCAATTCTTGCTGGTAATATAATACAGATCCGTACGGCCTCGGTGCACTGAGTCACTGAGTATATTGCATCTGTATACAGATCCGTACGGCCTCGGTGCACTGAGTCACCGAGTATATTGCTCCTGTATACAGATCCGTACGGCCTCGGTGCACTGAGTCACCGAGTATATTGCTCCTGTATACAGAGCCGTACGGCCTCGGTGCACTGAGTCACTGAGTATATTGCTCCTGTATACAGATCCGTACGGCCTCGGTGCACTGAGTCACTGAGTATATTGCGTCTGTATACAGATCCGTACGGCCTCGGTGCACTGAGTCACTGAGTATATTGCGTCTGTATACAGAGCCGTACGGCCTCGGTGCACTGAGTCACTGAGTATATTGCGTCTGTATACAGATCCGTACGGCCTCGGTGCACTGAGTCACTGAGTATATTGCGTCTGTATACAGAGCCGTACGGCCTCGGTGCACTGAGTCACTGAGTATATTGCGTCTGTATACAGATCCGTACGGCCTCGGTGCACTGAGTCACTGAGTATATTGCTCCTGTATACAGATCCGTACGGCCTCGGTGCACTGAGTCACTGAGTATATTGCGTCTGTATACAGAGCCGTACGGCCTCGGTGCACTGAGTCACTGAGTATATTGCGTCTGTATACAGAGCCGTACGGCCTCGGTGCACTGAGTCACTGAGTATATTGCGTCTGTATACAGAGCCGTACGGCCTCGGTGCACTGAGTCACTGAGTATATTGCGTCTGTATACAGAGCCGTACGGCCTCGGTGCACCGAGTCACTGAGTATATTGCGTCTGTATACAGAGCCGTACGGCCTCGGTGCACTGAGTCACTGAGTATATTGCGTCTGTATACAGATCCGTACGGCCTCGGTGCACTGAGTCACTGAGTATATTGCGTCTGTATACAGATCCGTACGGCCTCGGTGCACTGAGTCACTGAGTATATTGCGTCTGTATACAGAGCCGTACGGCCTCGGTGCACTGAGTCACTGAGTATATTGCTCCTGTATACAGAAGCTCTGTAGATGCAGATTGTTATTGATCATGCACAATAGCAAGTTGTGTATGCAATGGTTGTCACTCCGGGGCTCGGTGGTGTCTCGTGGCCTCCATGGCCGCCGTATTCCCCGCACACCGGCTCTGCAGAGCAGCCGTGTACATGAGCAGAATCCATACACGTGTAGTACGAGTGCGCTGCGGTTTTATTGATGCGCTATCGATGCCATTTGCATTGCCTTCGGCCTGGAGCTTGTTCTTCCGCTTTCATTCTATCGAGCGGAGATCAGGTAAATATTTCACTTTTTTTGTTTACTCGGTTCTAAAAGTCAAAGGCGCGGAATGAAAACAAGTAATTTGTGATAAATGGAATAATCAGAGGGCGATGTAATAACACTCATTGAGAAGAGTAAACGCGCACTTAACGGCATTAGAGCCGCGCGGCCGTTCACGAGTGCATAATTCCCATTATCTGGATATTAATACCGCGGCGGTGTGAATATTTTATGAGCGTGGTTCAGTCGGGAGGTCTGGTCACCTTATGTTATAATCACAGAGCGCCCGCGCCGCACATCCTCCACTTATCCGTCATCTCCACCAAAAGTGAGAAAAACAGTAATAAAAGCGGACGTGTGCTCGGTGATTTCCAGCCGGCGACCAGCGAGGAGCTGCATGTTCACACCCTTCCGCAGACATTACTTCTGCTCCCTGCTCAGCGCCGCCTCATGATTTCTGCAACATGTACATTTAGTCAATGCAATTCCAGGAAGCCGTCAACACCTCCGGACGCCGAACGGTGAAATACGAGAAAAAGTCCAACGCAAACACAACACAAACTGTGCAGAACATGGCAGACGGGGCTGTAAGATAGGCACCAAGAAGACGTCACCGCTGCATATGTGACGCCCTGGGCAAGCCAGGGGTCACAGGTCACAACACCACCACACCCTACATCCCAGCAGGAACACCAAAGCTACTGAAATCCTTGTTGCCTTCCTCCAGGGGCTGATGCTCACACCAGGGGGTGGGCCAGGCGGTTGGCTCCGCCCACCGAGGAGTACACAGCCCTGGAGGCGGGAGGAACCAGGCAGTTCAGTCAGGGAGGTGAAGGAGTAAACAGTAGAGCTAAGTGAAGTGAGAGTGAAGTAGTACAGAAACAGAAGAAAAGAGTAAAAGAGAGAGTAGTAAAGCCTGAAGTTGGTCCGGCTAAGTGCAGGACAGAGTCAGCAAGGTCAGCAACAGCGGCGATTGTCTGGAGGGGGACTGCTCGGAGGTTGCTGGAAGGACCGCGGACGGGTAGTGGCCCGGCGGTCTGGAGCAGTATACAAAGGACAGTCAGCACCAAGGCAGGGGCCTCTCAGACCCCGGCAAGGCTAGGAGTCGCCATAATTTGCCGAATCCGTCAGTGAAGGGGACGTCTGTCTCCAAACAACTAAGTCCCGATTGAAGACAACCGTCCAACCATTAGTGAGGAACACCGCCACCGCCAGGGCACCAGCTCCTCAGGGCCAGCGTCTGCGGGCAAAGTAGGGCTCCTCCGGCCCATATCCAAGCCGGGGAACGGGTTACCGGTGGGAACCCATCGCTACCAACTTAGAAACATCAGGTGCAGGTCAAAGGGACATCACCGTTACCTACTGGGAGAACAACCGCAGCCATCTGTGGGAACCCGTCCATCCAGCCGAGTGTTTTACCAAGAACTGTGTCCTGATTACTGGCTGAGTGAGTACCACAGTGCCGCAAGGCACAGCGCTGCCCCCGCGTCCCTGCGCCCATCCAGCCCTGCATCTCCCACCTCCTCACTGGGCCCCGGGATCACCAACCCCTACCCACGGAGGGGCAACACAACAACTGGCTGCTCCACATCACCACTCCCGGGATCCCCACACCGAGCAGCGGTGGTGCTAACAAATCACCACAACCGTGGGTGGCGTCACGGATAATAGACTTTATCCCCAAAACACAATCCCCTTTCACTCACGGGTGAGGAGCGCCGCTCGAGAACCCCCGGGATCCGGCCCACCGCTCGAGCCACCACTGAGCAGCAGCAGCCGGACCCGAGCAGTGGGGGTGAGCGCAGTGCTGACACCCTCCTCCCCGCCCGCGACACATACATTGTCGCTGGCTGAAAAATGGAATCCAAGACAATGGGAGACAATAAGAGACAATGGGATACAATGGGAGAAAGTGGGAGACAATGGTGAGACAATGGGAGACAATGGGAGACAGTGGGAGACAATGGGAGAGAGTGGGAGACAATAAGAGACAATGGGAGACAATGGTAAGACAATGGGAAACAATGGGAGACAATGGTGAAACAATGGGAGACAATGAGAGACAATGGGAGACAATAGTGAAATAATGGGAGACAATGGGAGACAATGTGAGACAATGGGAGACAATAGTGAGATAATGGGAGACAATGGAAGACAATGGAAGAGAGTGGGAGACAATGAGAGACAATGGGAGACAATGGTGAGACAATGGGAGACAGTGGGAGACAATCAGAAACAATGGTAAGACAATGGGAGACCATGGGAGACAATGGTGAGACAATGGGAGACAACAGGAGACAATGAGAGACAATGGGAGACAATGAGAGACAATGGTGATACAATGGGAGACAATGGGAGAACCTGGTTCAGAGTAAGGAGTTGTCACTCGGAAACGCGTTCCGTTTTTTCTACCCTGCCATGTAAATTGGATTTTATTATTATGGAAGAACCCTTTTATCTTTGTTGAATAAAGAAACAATGTTTAATTGAATTGGAACTTGGCTGCTGGATGCCTTCTTTTTCTTCAGACACACTGCCCATCCGTATAAAGTACTCCCTCCACTTTCTCTCGCAAAGCTGTGCCCCCTTTCACCCATCGTGTGCCCTAATCCCCTCCCCACTCATCCACTTTTAATCTTCTGCTCCGTGGAGCACTTACCGGTGCCCGAGGTGTCTCTGCGCGCCGTGTGATGACGTCAGCAATGCACTGACATCATGACGCTGCCTCACGTCAGGCCCAGTCATGGTGATACACTGACCAGGAAGCAGGGCCTGATAGAGGCTTGATCTACGGCCACTGTCTAATCAGCAGGAACAGGGGGCAGCACAGAGCGCACCACCCCCTGCGCCTGCTGACTTTAGCTGGATAGCACAGCATAATCAGTTTGAAGGCAAACTAATGCTGCCTGTGAATGCTGCAAAAGAGACAGTGGCACACTACAGGGTCCGGCCCTTCTGGCATTTGCCAGAATTGCCCCATGGCCAGTTCGGCCCTGAGCGCAGCGCACACATCACACAAGAGCGCAAAAGTCAGGGAAGTGCAGCGCACAGGTCACACAAGAGTGCACAAGTCAGGGGAGTGCAGCGCACAGGTCACATAAGAGTGCACAAGTCAGGGGAGTGCAGCGCACAGGTCACACAAGAGTGCACAAGTCAGGGGAGTGCAGCGCACAGGTCACATAAGAGTGCACAAGTCAGGGGAGTGCAGCGCACAGGTCACACAAGAGTGCACAAGTCAGGGGAGTGCAGCGCTCAGGTCACATAAGAGTGCACAAGTCAGGGGAGTGCAGCGTACAGGTAACATAAGAGTGCACAAGTCAGGGGAGTGCAGCGCTCACGTCACACAAGAGTGCACAAGTCAGGGGAGTGCAGCGCTCAGGTCACATAAGAGTGCACAAGTCAGGGGAGTGCAGCGCTCACGTCACACAAGAGTGCACAAGTCAGGGGAGTGCAGCGCTCAGGTCACATAAGAGTGCACAAGTCAGGGAAGAGCAGCGCACAGGTCACATAAGAGTGCACAAGTCAGGGGAGTGCAGCGCACAGGTCACATAAGAGTGCACAAGTCAGGGGAGTGCAGCGCACAGGTCACATAAGAGTGCACAAGACAGGGAAGAGCAGCGCACAGGTCACATAAGAGTGCACAAGTCATGGGAGTGCAGCGCACAGGTCACATAAGAGTGCACAAGTCAGGGGAGTGCAGCGCACAGGTCACATAAGAGTGCACAAGTCAGGGGAGTGCAGCACACATGTCAAGCACATGGTGCAAACTCATCTAATATATAAAGCTGAATGTGTGTATGTATGTATGTATGTCCGGGATTGGCATCCGCACCGTCGCAGCTAAAGCCACAAAATTTTGCACACTCATACTTCTGGACCCCGAGAGCGTCATAGGCTATGTTTTGAGGGGAAATTTTAACCCCACACTTTACAGTTATTCACCAAAAAACCTGCCTCCATTAAAGCGAATGGAGCTGGGAGCCACAGTGCAGCCAGAACTTCAGAAGAATGCGCAGCCACGCCCTTATATGGAATGTTGGCGTGTCACAATGCAGCCAGGGAAAGAGACAGACAGGGAAAGAGGCAGACACAGCCAGGGTAAGAAACAGACATAGACAGGGTAAGAGACAGACACAGACAAAGAGACAGACTGACAGGGAAAGAGACAGACAGGGAAAGAGAGGGAAAGAGAGAGACTGGTTAAGAGACAGACACAAACAGGTAAAGAAACAGACACAGACAAAGAGACAGAGACAGACACAGGGAAACAGACAGACAGGGAAAGAGAGGGAAAGAGACTGACAGGGTAAGAGACAGACAAAGACAGGTAAAGAGACAGACACAGGGAAAGAGAGAGAGGGAAAGAGACAGAGGGAAAGAGACAGACGGAAAGAGAGGGAAAAAGACAGACAGGGAAAGAGAGGGAAAGCGAGGGAAAGAGACAGACAGGGAAAGTGACAGAGATAGATAGACAGACAGGGAAAGAGATAGATAGACAGACAGGGAAAGAGATAGATAGACAGACAGGGAAAGAGATTGAGACAGACGGAGAAAGAGACAGAGACAGTCAGAGACAGACAAGGAAAGAGACAGACAGACAAAGAGATAGAGAGAGAGACAGAGAGATATATACAGAGGGGGAGACAGACAGAGAATGGGAGAGAAACAGAGAGACAGTTACTATCCCGGGCGTTAATACATTCTATGTATACATTCTATCCCGGGAATGTTAATGCATTCTATTTTGTTAACAACAAAGAGTGCACTCGTCAGACTGTGTAGATCCTTTCCACATAGATCTGTTCCGGGGGCATAGGCTACCAATCACACTGGATAGGGCTAAGGTGTTACAATTACTTAAAAAAAAAAATAGTGGAAGATTCCCCTCCCCCGGTCCCTTTGTCAGCTGCACCTGGTCCAAGCTTGCATTAAGCAGGGCCATGATAGGGCCATGATACGGCCATGCACACGATGACTACACATCGCTCACACTTGGGATTCCAGTTGCTATTTCCACCTTTGCTACAGTAAATTAATATTCTCTGACTGCACAAACTAATAGACGTCTGCATAAATAAAGTAAAACTGAAATTCTAAAGTAAAGAGGAATATAAAAGGCTCCTGCATTACAGAAAAGGCAAAAGAAGTCAGAACTCTGCAGAAAAGAACAACAAGTAATAGTAATCATAACAATGTATCAAATAAACAAACAACAGAAGAAAACGTTTTTGATGGAAATATAGCAAGAAAATAACAAGCGGTGCCGCGGCGTGTGATTGTGCAGGGGTTAACCGCGTGGGCAGCACAGAAGTGGCGCACTCTGCGGGGCGAGCATTGTGCCCGCCAAGTCACATCTCGGTTATCATAAGCAATAACGGCTCCCGGTAAACAGCATTATCTTTGTGTACAGTTCTGCAATCTGCCAGACACAGAATGACCTCAGTGTTTTCTAACAACCGACAGAAATGTTAAGGGTCCCTCGCTGCGTGGGAAACAATAGACGAGGCCCCCGTGGGCCAACGCACGTCTCTGGAGGTGGGGGGGGACACTGGGGGCAATTCTGCACTTACAATGAAGTTAGAGAGACCTACAAAGGTCAGAGGGTCCAACAAGTAAAGCCGGGCCCCGCAAGCACCATGAATAATGCATTACGCCTCCCTCACGCTGGCATTTTTTTCCCTATTTTTCTTTTGTATGAATACATTGTACAGAGAAAATACAAACTGACGGATAACACTGTAATAAAAACAAAAATTCGTAAATCAATTGCGTTAATTAATCAAATCATTAATCAAATTGTACGAAAACACAAAAATTCTCTCCAAAGAGAAGACAAATAAGGAAAATTTTACAGATCATTTACATGCAAAAGAAAAAAATTCTATTGTGCGCTATCACCTTTCTCCTATGGGGGCGCTGCAGGAATATGGAGTAATGAAATCATAGAGATGATCAAAAAGATTTACAGGATCCTGGATGTAGAAAAAACAAAAAGCCAGCACCAAATGTGCACTTCAGCACTAAACATTCCAAACTGTACTTATTGTAAAAAAATTTTTTGAGATTTTTGGCAAAAAATTGCAATTTCTTGAGCTGCCTCGCCACGTCACGGCAAATCTCATTAGAGGCAGTCCTACACTAAAATATTTTTATAAAATGTGCCATACGGCCTCACATATAAATTGTAGAACTGCTCTCAGCAGCACTCACCTGGTCTATTTCAATCCCGTACCCATGACTGAGTCATGGCTGTGGGCGGGACAGGTCCAAGCAAATGCTGCATAAAGTAAATAGCCTGTGGACAAAGCCTGATGACTTGGTCGGTGGTTGACCTCCACCTTGCTATGCACCCCAATTTGGGATGTATTCCATCTGTCTAGATTTTGGCGGTTGGTGACTGTTCACATTGAGTCATCAGGCTTTGTCCACAGGCTATTTACTTCATGCAGCATTTGCTTGGACCTGTCCCGCCCACAGCCATGACTCAGTCATGGGTACGGGATTGAAATAGACCAGGTGAGTGCTGCTGAGAGCAGTTCTACTATTCATATGTGAGGCCGTATGGCACATTTTATAAAAATATTTTAGTGTAGGACTGCCTCTAATGAGATTTGCCGTGACGTGGCGAGGCAGCTCAAGAAATTGCAATTTTTTGCCAAAAATCTCAAAATTTTTATAATAAGTACAGTTTGGAATGTTTAGTGCTGAAGTGCACATTTGGTGCTGGCTTTTTGTTTTTTCTTCATTGAATTGGTCGGTGGTTGACCTCCACCTTGCTATGCACCCCAATTTGGGATGTATTCCATCTGTCTAGATTTTGGCGGTTGGTGACTGTTCACATTGAGTCATCAGGCTTTGTCCACAGGCTATTTACTTCATGCAGCATTTGCTTGGACCTGTCCCGCCCACAGCCATGACTCAGTCATGGGTACGGGATTGAAATAGACCAGGTGAGTGCTGCTGGGAGCAGTTCTACTATTCATATGTGAGGCCGTATGGCACATTTTATAAAAATATTTTAGTGTAGGACTGCCTCTAATGAGATTTGCCGTGACGTGGCGAGGCAGCTCAAGAAATTGCAATTTTTTGCCAAAAATCTCAAAATTTTTATAATAAGTACAGTTTGGAATGTTTAGTGCTGAAGTGCACATTTGGTGCTGGCTTTTTGTTTTTTCTTCATTGAATTGGTCGGTGGTTGACCTCCACCTTGCTATGCACCCCAATTTGGGATGTATTCCATCTGTCTAGATTTTGGCGGTTGGTGACTGTTCACATTGAGTCATCAGGCTTTGTCCACAGGCTATTTACTTCATGCAGCATTTGCTTGGACCTGTCCCGCCCACAGCCATGACTCAGTCATGGGTACGGGATTGAAATAGACCAGGTGAGTGCTGCTGAGAGCAGTTCTACTATTCATATGTGAGGCCGTATGGCACATTTTATAAAAATATTTTAGTGTAGGACTGCCTCTAATGAGATTTGCCGTGACGTGGCGAGGCAGCTCAAGAAATTGCAATTTTTTGCCAAAAATCTCAAAATTTTTATAATAAGTACAGTTTGGAATGTTTAGTGCTGAAGTGCACATTTGGTGCTGGCTTTTTGTTTTTTCTTCATTGAATTGGTCGGTGGTTGACCTCCACCTTGCTATGCACCCCAATTTGGGATGTATTCCATCTGTCTAGATTTTGGCGGTTGGTGACTGTTCACATTGAGTCATCAGGCTTTGTCCACAGGCTATTTACTTCATGCAGCATTTTCTTGGACCTGTCCCGCCCACAGCCATGACTCAGTCATGGGTACGGGATTGAAATAGACCAGGTGAGTGCTGCTGAGAGCAGTTCTACTATTCATATGTGAGGCCGTATGGCACATTTTATAAAAATATTTTAGTGTAGGACTGCCTCTAATGAGATTTGCCGTGACGTGGCGAGGCAGCTCAAGAAATTGCAATTTTTTGCCAAAAATCTCAAAATTTTTATAATAAGTACAGTTTGGAATGTTTAGTGCTGAAGTGCACATTTGGTGCTGGCTTTTTGTTTTTTCTTCATTGAATTGGTCGGTGGTTGACCTCCACCTTGCTTTGCACCCCAATTTGGGATGTATTCCATCTGTCTAGATTTTGGCGGTTGGTGACTGTTCACATTAAGTCATCAGGCTTTGTCCACAGGCTATTTACTTCATGCAGCATTTGCTTGGACCTGTCCCGCCCACAGCCATGACTCAGTCATGGGTACGGGACTGCAATAGACCAGGTGAGTGCTGCTGAGAGCAGTTCTACTATTCATATGTGAGGCCGTATGGCACATTTTATAAAAATATTTTAGTGTAGGACTGCCTCTAATGAGATTTGCCGTGACGTGGCGAAGCAGCTCAAGAAATTGCAATTTTTTGCCAAAAATCTCAAAATTTTTATAATAAGTACAGTTTGGAATGTTTAGTGCTGAAGTGCACATTTGGTGCTGGCTTTTTGTTTTTTCTTCATAGGATCCTGGATGTAGTAGTCAGTGGCCACCAGCACAGAGCCCTTCTGGCTTCCTCCGCCCAGTGCATGGCCGCCATTGCAGAGCCCTTCCGGTTTTCTTTCACTAGGACATGGCCGCCGGCACAGAGCCCTTCCTGTTTCCTCTGACCAGCACATGGCGGCCGGCGCAGAGCTATTTTAGCTTCCTCCTACCAGCACAGAGCAGATCCGTTCCGGGTTCCTGCTACCAGTGCATGGTGGCCAGTGCAGAGTCCTTCTGACTTCCTCTGCCCAACGCATGGCTGCTGGCATAGACCCTTCCAGCTTTCATTTACCAGCACATCGCCACCTACACAGAGCACTTCTTGCTTCCTCCTGCCAGCCCATGGCCGCTGGAGCAGAGTCCTTCCTGCTTCCTCTGACCAGAGCATGGCCGTGCCGGCGCAGAGCCATTCTAGCTTCCTCCTATCAGAGCATGGCCGCCGGCACAGAGCCGTTCTAGCTTCCTCCTATCAGAGCATGGCCGCCGGCACAGAGCCGTTCTAGCTTCCTCCTATCAGCATGGCTGCCGGCGCAGAGCCCTTCTGGGTTCCTGCTACCAGTACATGGTGGCCAGTGCAAAGCTCTACTGGATTCGTCTGACCAACGCAAGACGGCTGGCATAGAGCCCTTCCAGCTTCCATTAACCAGCACATCGCCGCCTGCACAGAGCACTTCTGGCTTCCTCCTACCAGCACATGGCCACCAGTGCAGACCTCTTTCGGCTTCCTCATAGCAGCGCATGGCCGCCGGAGCAGAGCCCTTCTGGTTTTCTTTAACCAGCGCATGGCTGTTGGCGCAGAGCCCTTCCGGTTTCCTCCTTTGAGCGAATGACTGCCAGCACAGAATCCTTCCGGCTTCCTCCTACCAACGCATAGCCGCTGGTGCAGAATCCTTCCAGCATCCTCCTGCAAGCACATGGCCCTGGCTCAGAGCCCTTTTGGCTTCCTCCTACCAGCACATGGCCACCAGTGCAGAGCCCTTCCGGCTTCCTCCTACCAGTGCATGGCCACCGGAGCAGAGCCCTTCTGGTTTTCTCTAACCAACGCATGACTGTTGGTGCAGAGCCCTTCCAGCTTCCTCCTTTGAGAGAATGACCACCGGCAGAGAATCCTTCCGGCTTCCTCCTATCAGCGCATGGCCGCTGCTGTCATTCCAACATCCTCCTGCAAACACATGGGCCCGATTCAGAACCCTTCCGGCTATCTCCTACCAGTGCATGGCCGCTAGTGCATAGCCCTTCCGGCTTCCTCCTACTAGTGCATGGCCGCCAGTGCAGAGCCCTTTTGGCTTCCTCCTACCAGCACATGGCCGCCAGTGCAGAGCCCTTCCGGCTTCCTCCTACCAGTGCATGGCCACCGGAGCAGAGCCCTTCTGGTTTTCTCTAACCAACGCATGACTGTTGGTGCAGAGCCCTTCCAGCTTCCTCCTTTGAGAGAATGACCACCAGCAGAGAATCCTTCCGGCTTCCTCCTACCAGCGCATGGCCGCTGCTGTCATTCCAACATCCTCCTGCAAACACATGGGCCCGATTCAGAACCCTTCCGGCTATCTCCTACCAGTGCATGGCCGCCAGTGCATAGCCCTTCTGGCTTCCTCCTACTAGTGCATGGCCGCCAGTGCAGAGCCCTCCCGGCTTCCTCCTACCAGTGCATGGCTGCCAGTGCAGAGCCCTTCTGGCCTCCTCTGAACAACGCCTCTTCTGGTTAGTAGGCATAACAATGCCAATCTGGAGCCACATCAGGGGTTTTGCAGGTCGGAGGATGTTTCCAGGGCTTTACTCCTGCTGCTATGGACTAATGATGTGGCCCTCGGTCCAGGGTCCTGTGAATAATTTCGATCATCTTTATCTACTATCTAAAGTATAAAAAAGTTTTCTCTCTTCTTACTTTAAGGGGAAATTCTCTTTGAGTATTCCATCTTAATATCCAATCATCTCATGTCACATTTTCGCTCTTGAATGACACTCGGAATAGTCTTGAAGGTAATCAGTCTCCATAATCTGAAGTCGGATAATACTGGTCATTTCAAAATGGATTTGACCATTTTTCCGGAAAGCAAAAAAATCTCTCAATCAGATCCTTGTAATGGAAATTCGAGTTACCTCTCCTGGAGAATGCGGGCGACTTCATGCCAAGAGTCAGACGTAAAGCGAAGAAGTAATTACTGGAGCTCCAATAAATATAATGACGATGGTGAAGAGTCTGCGCTATCCTCCGTACTCGTGGCTATGTGCTCCATCCGTGGGGCTTTTCAATAACTCTGGAAATGTTTCCTGTACATTATGCTGTGACTTCACAATGATTTCGGCAGAATTACAAACTTAGTTGCCAAACCATCTCCTATTCACAAGACAGTAGATAATTTGCTGATAGCTCAGAGCCCTGGTATCCCGACAATTGCCTCCATTCATTGTCTATGGGATTGTCGCTGGCACTAAATATCTCCTGCAGTCCCATAGACAATGAATGCAATCAATGCCCCGATCTCTTGGGAATGGTAGAGAACCAAGCAGTTGGATGGCACTACAATTAGTAGGTTATTAGAGAGGTGATAACATTTGGAAATTACCCTTTAAGTCTTCTTTGTCTTACAGTATTTTTGGGGTCCAAATTTTGAGAAAATTATTTGCATGCCCCAATATTTGACGAGAGTGGACTGCTCATCCACTTCTAGGTGCTTTGTAATCTCTGTCCTGATCATACACCCGAAGATGCTGAGTTGGTCAACTGCTTCTTTGGTCAATGGGGAGCGGGGAGTAATCCACGGCCAGACCCCTCTGATGGTGCCTTATCTCCTGGAGGATGGGGCATGCTGTAAGATGCCCCATTATTCTACCCTCTTATAGCTGTAGAATTATGAGGTCTCTATACACAATAAGCGGCAGATTCTGCAAAAATCGGTGATTTTAGCCAAAGTCATCCAATGTCTATGCCTCAAGAACCCAATAGTGCATCACAAAAAGAAAATTAAGTTCTCCTGTCCACAAGGAATACAATGGAGTTTATGAAGGGTTTTGACTCTGGCTTCCTTCTCTGAGCACATGGCTGCTGGCACAAAACCCTTCCGCCTTCCTCCTAACAGCGCCAGACCACTGGCATAGAGCCCTTCCGGCTTCCTCCGACCAGCGCATTGCCGCTGGCACAAAGCCCTTCCGGCTTCCTCCTAACAGCACCTGACCACCGGCATAGAGCCCTTCCGGCCTCCTCCGACCAGCACATGGCTGCCGGCGCAGAGCCCTTTCGGCTTCCTCCTAACAGCGCCTGACCACCAGCATAGACTCCTTCCAGCATCCTCCTGCCATCACATTGCCCCGACGCAGAGCCCTTCCGGCCTCCTCCGACCAGCACATGGCTGCCTGTGCAGAGCCCTTCCGGCTTCCTCCTAACAGCGCCTGACCACCAGCATAGATTCCTTCCAGCATCCTCGTGCCAGCACACTGCCGAGGCGCAGAGCCCTTCCAGCCTCCTCTGACCAGCACATGGCTGCCTACACAAAGCCCTTCCGGCTTCCTCCTAACAGTGCCTGACCACCAGCATAGACTCCTTCCAGCATCCTCCTGCCATCACATTGCCCCGACGCACAGCCCTTCCGGCCTCCTCCGACCAGCACATGGCTGCCTGTGCAGAGCCCTTCTGGCTTCCTCCTAACAGTGCCTGACCACCAGCATAGACCCCTTCCAGCATCCTCCTGCCAGCACATTGCCCCGGCGCAGAGCCCTTTCGACCTCCTCCGACCAGCACATGGATGCCGGCGCAGAGCCCTTTCGGCTTCCTCCTAACAGCGCCTGACCACCGGCATAGTGCCCTTTCGGCTTCCTCTGACCAGCGCATTGCCGCTGGCGCAAAGCCCTTCCGGCTTCCTCCTAACAGCGCCTGACCACCGGCATAGAGCCCTTCCGGCCTTCTCCGACCAGCACATGGCCACCAGCGCAGAGCCCTTCCGACCTCCTCCGACCAGCACATGGCCACCAGCGCAGAGCCCTTCCAGCTTCCTCCAATCAGTGGTTCTTCTGGTTAGTAGGTACAACAATATACACAATAGATAATCAGCAGATCCGGCAAAAATTGATGTTTTTAGCCAAAAACCCAACAATGCATCTGTTAAATAACCGAGGAAATTGAGTTCTCCTGTCTTCATGGAGTCCAATAGAGTTTACGAACAGTTTTAACTCAACGTACCTCTCTATATGGTCCAATAAGGAGCAGGACAGCATCACCCTACAGGGGGCATCCAGGGGTCCTTTATTCATCCATATTTATGTCACCTCTCAAAGGGGTGTTCCAAGCAATAATATTGGGGGGCTAAAATCCTCAGATTGGTTAAGACTTCTATCCTTAATGGCGACCTGCGGGTTCAATTCCGGCTCTTGGGTCTTTGTCAAAAATATGATTTCAGCCGCATGTGGTTTGACTGAGAAAGCGTGTGGTGCATTGAAGACTGGACCGGGCACCCGGGACCAGCAGGGAACAGGTTCGCTCCGGGACCTGCAGACGATCGCTGACCATGAATATTATGTATTTTATTATTTTTAACCAGTTTGATGATTTCTTCAGCAAAAAAAAAGTTTTACCCTGGAAAACCCAATTAAAAAATGTCTTCTATTTCATCCTAAAGTCTTGAGTCGCCCGTCACTCAGTCCCTTTACTTTGCCCCTAAACTTGGCGTCTGAACAGAAAGTGTTTATCCGAAAAAGAACAGCGACTCGGTTTTGTGATAAAAAAGCCTCCTTGGCATTTCCAAAGTAACACAAGCTAATTATCTCACCGCGCGCTGCCAAATTAAATTAGTCTTATCAAAAATGATTTAATTTGATAGGAAAAAAAATGAGAGAAATATTTAATTTGCTTACTAAACACATGGAAACAACACATTCTCAAACAAATGGCCCTCAGTGAAAACACGAGACGCTCGATGAATGCGATTTACAACATAGAAGGAAAGACGTAGGCGAAGGATCGAGCGAGAACAACCTCCGCGCATTGGGAAGAGGAGAAAATGTGCAACTGCCGAGAACGAGGAGACTGGAGGCTACGATGTGATGATGACATCATGATGACATCACAACACCAGATACGGCATCTCATGGGCACTGTACGGGGGTGATCGCTAGTATCTGAATCTAAGGGAAGGAGGATCTGAGATAAAAGAGTAAAGGCGGCGTCACACGGGACGATTTAACGTACGTTCGCATGAGCGATCGCACCCGCCCCCGTCGTCTGTGCGTCACGGGCAATTAGCTGCCCGTGGCGCACAAAGTCGTTTACCCCCATCACATGTACTTACCTCCCGAACGACCTCGCTGTGGGCGGCGAACATCCTCTTCCTGAAGGGGGAGGGTCGTTCGGCGTCACAGCGATGTCACACAAGGACCGCCCAATAGAAGCGGAGGGGCGGAGATGAGCGGGACGTAAACATCCCGCCCACCTTCTTCCTTCCGCATTGCCGGCGGGACACAGGTAAGCTGTGTTCATCATTCCCGGGGTGTCACACGGAGCGATGTGTGCTGCCTTGGGAGTGATGAACAACCGGCGCGCAGAAGGAGGAATGACTTTATGAAAATGAGCGACGTGTCAACGAGCAACGATAAGGTGAGTATTTTTGCTCGATCACCATCGCTCGTAGCGGTCACACGCTACGATATATCAAACGATGCCGGATGTGCGTCACTATCAACGTGACCCCGACGACATATCGCTCGATATATCGTAGCGTGTGACGCCGCCCTAAGGGGTACTTTACACGCTGCGACATCGCTATCGATATATAGTTGGGGTCACGTCGTTAGTGCCGCACATCCGGCGCCGGTAGTGACCTCACAACGTGTAACACCAAGGAGCGACTATCAACGATCGCAAAATCTTTTCAAAACGGTAATCGTTGACACGTCGTTCATTTCCTTAATATCATTGCTGCTGCCGGTACGATGTTGTTCGTAGTTCCTGCGGCAGCATACATCGCTATGTGTGACACCGCGGGAGCGACGAACATCTCCTTACCTGCGTCCACCGGCAATGCGGAAGGAAGGAAGTGGGCGGGATGTTCCGGCCGCTCATCTCCGCCCCTCCGCTTCTATTGGGCGGCCGCTTAGTGATGCCGCAGTGACATCGCTATGACGCTGAACGCACCTCCCTCTTGAAGGAGGGATTGTTCGGCGGTCGCAGCGACGTCGCTGCACAGGTATCTGCGTGTGACGCTGCCGTAGCGATAATGTTCGCTACGGCAGCGATCACCACATATCGCACGAACGACGGGGCGGGGACTATCGCTAGCGATGTCACAGCGTGTAAAGCACCCTTAAGAGAGAAACAGTATTCCAGTCCAACTGATGATCTGAGAATGGGCCGGTACCGAGTATGCACACTCACATCACCAGTCAGGCTGTTCTTCTGGACCTGGCTTCCTAAAAGTAACATAAATGATAACAATTTTGGAACGTGCGGTTTTGGTGGCCACTGGATTTCATGAACCTTTTTGAAAAGGAAAACTCATTTCTTATAAAACATATTGGGTAAAACCTGTCAACCCTCTGGTTTCCCAGTGTCAAATTGTTGCAGATTTGGCACAAGGGGCATTTGAGCAAATATTTAATGACTTTTTGCCTTTTTTGTGTCTTTCCCACCACTTTTTTTGCCTACATGCGGGCAGAGCGCAGCAAAATGGGTCACGGCCGACTACAGCGTAATACCGTTACTATGATGTACCCCACAAAACAGACGTAAAAAGCAGCTGAAATCTCCATCATCTCATGGCTGAGGTCAACATTATATTCTGGCCCAAAAGATGCGACAAACTTGTGCATCGTCATGATTGGGCAGAGCATATTTACCACCAGAGGTGCCAAAAATCCTGAAGATTGGATCGAAGAGGGTCTGCAAGGGAAAACGGATGAGCAGATCAGAGAGGGGCTGCACAGGAGGATGGATGAGCGGATTGGAGAGGGGCTGTACAGGAGGACGGATGAGTGGATCATAGAGGGGCTGCACAGGGGGACGGATGAGTGGATTAGAGAGGGGCTGTACAGGTGGACAGAGAAGATTGGAGAGGGGCTGCACAGGTGGACAGAGAGGATTGGAGAGGGGCTGCACAGGTGGACAGAGAGGATTGGAGAGGGGCTGTACAGGTGGACAGAGAGGATTGGAGAGGGGCTGCACAGGTGGACAGAGAGGATTGGAGAGGGGCTGCACAGGGGGACAGATGAGCGGATCAGAGAGGGGCTGCACAGGAGGACGGATGAGCGGATCAGAGAGGGGCTGCACAGGTGGACAGAGAGGATTGGAGAGGGGCTGCACAGGTGGACAGAGAGGATTGGAGAGGGGCTGCACAGGGGGACGGATGAGCGAATTGGAGAGGGGCTGTACAGGTGGACAGAGAGGATTGGAGAGGGGCTGCACAGGTGGACAGAGGATTGGAGAGGGGCTGCACAGGGGGACAGATGAGCGGATCAGAGAGGGGCTGCACAGGGGGACAGATGAGCGGATCAGAGAGGGGCTGCACAGGGGGACAGGTGAGAGGATTGGAGAGGGACTGCACAGGGGGACAGATGAGCGGATAAGAGAGGGGCTGCACAGGGGGACAGATGAGCGGATCAGAGAGGGGCTGCACAGGGGGACAGATGAGCGGATCAGAGAGGGGCTGCACAGGGGGACAGGTGAGAGGATTGGAGAGGGACTGCACAGGGGGACAGATGAGCGGATAAGAGAGGGGCTGCACAGGGGGACAGATGAGAGGATTGGAGAGGGGCTGCACAGGGGGACAGATGAGCGGATAAGAGAGGGGCTGCACAGGGGGACAGATGAGAGGATTGGAGAGGGGCTGCACAGGGGGACAGATGAGCGGATCAGAGAGGGGCTGCACAGGCGGACAGATGAGCGGATTGGAGAGGAGCTGCACTGGTGGACAGATGAGAGGATCAGAGAGGGGCTGCACAGGCGGATAGATGAGCGGATCAGAGAGGGGCTGCATGGAGTAACAGATGATCAGATCGGACAGGGGCTGCACAGGGAGACGGATGAGCGGATCGGAGAGGGGCTGCACAGGGGGACAGATGAGAGGATCAGAGAGGGGCTGCACAGGCGGATAGATGAGCGGATCAGAGAGGGGCTACATGGGGTGACGGATGAGTGGATCAGATAGGGGCTGCACAGGGTGATGGGTGAGTGGATCGGAGAGGTACTGCACAGGTGGATGGATGAGTGGATTGGAGAGGGGGACAGATGGGCTGCACAGGTGGACAGAGAGGATTGGAGAGGGGCTGCACAGGGGCATGGATGAGCGGATCGGAGAGGGGCTGCACGGGAGAACGGATGAACACAGGGGGACGGGTGAGAATAATATTTTTTTACCTGCACTCATCATTTCAAGGGCTCTGGAGAGATCTCAGAGAACATTAAGACACATTGGATTTGCACTGAGTAAATCTAATCGAAAATCCTGGTGGAATTTGTGTCAATCTTCCAAATTCCAGTTTCAGCTCGTCCCTAAAGTGGAGGTTTTTTCCTGACGGGCAGTCTGGTTATAATCCGCCATAATCTCAATCTGCATCCCGTGACCGAGCGGTGATTGTCAGCAGCGCTTCTTGGCCATAGAGATGGAGCAGCAAATTTCTATCTCAATAGCTTTGTATAACTCTGCCACTTTTTAGCGACGTCTCTTTCCAAGCTGACTCCTAGGCCCCGGGTGAAGCCGGACACGGAAGCAGAAACATTGTTTGCAAGCTTCTATTTCCAGTCCTTTGACTTTGTTTTCCTCCCAGACTGGAACAAGCAGCGATCGGAGGACGTCTGGCGATTTCCATACAATGGGGCTATTTCTGAGCTGATAAACTTTGACACTTTTGCATTGGATGCGGAAGAATATTTAGACGTCTGCCCGGATGCCAAGGGCAAGAACATGGGAGCAGGTCTGCTATCCAAAGATGCAGAAGCAGAAATCGCATCATTTAACTCTTTGTGCACTATGTCCGGAATGTATCATCCATGCTTTGGATTGACCAGTCTGAATGGAGCTCTGGACCGGGACGGGATATAATCTATTCACAGCTGGGACTGACCCGGACAGAAAAGCGGCTGGGCTTCAGTAAACCTTTTACAAAGTGGGCAGATCGGTTCATTGTCGGGGGTAGATCCTGACACAGGAGACGATGTTCAGAGATGACCGTAAACATCTCCATCCAATGGGAATATTGGTAACAAAGACAGTAGAGCGCTGGGTCAAGCGTGGGACCATCGCTCCGCTCAAACGCACAGCGCAGAGCCTCCCCTCCAAACTGGTCCGGATTGCAGCAATCGGAGCCCAATCATTCAGTCACTGATCACCTTTGGGTGCGGAGAGGGGACACAGACTACAACAAATCATTTGCCTCTAATTGCACAAAAAATGTTTATTTCTTTGTAATTTGCTTTGCCTAAATCCAAGAAAATGATCACCGGATCACTGCTGCTTTACTGGATTCATAAGGGCTGGAGTTCACCACCCTCTGACTCTCACCAGCTCTCTGCAAGACAGTTTTAGTCCAATTGTTAGTTACCGCAGTTATCAGGTCTGCTACACAGGACATGCTCAGTTTTTATCACTGGCTTGCCCATCTACCCCATACAGTTCCCTGCGAGGTCCTCACAGGTCCAGCCTAGTCTTCAGTCACAGCAGGTGTTGGGTAGTGATGAGCGGGCACTACCATGCTCAGTACTGGTAACTAGTGATGAGTGGGCTTTACCATGCTCAGGTGCTCAGTACTGGTAACTAGTGATGAGCAGGCACTACCATGCTCGGGTGCTCAGTACTCGTAACTAGTGATGAGCGGGCACTACCATGCTCGGGTGCTCAGTACTCGTAACTAGTGATGAGCGGGCACTACCATGCTCGGGTGCTCAGTACTGGTAACTAGTGATGAGCGGGCACTACCATGCTCGGGTGCTCAGTACTGGTAACTAGTGATGAGTGGGCTTTACCATGCTCAGGTGCTCAGTACTGGTAACTAGTGATGAGCAGGCACTACCATGCTCGGGTGCTCAGTACTCGTAACTAGTGATGAGCGGGCACTACCATGCTCGGGTGCTCAGTACTCGTAACTAGTGATGAGCGGGCACTACCATGCTCGGGTGCTCAGTACTGGTAACTAGTGATGAGCGGGCACTACCATGCTCGGGTGCTCAGTACTGGTAACTAGTGATGAGTGGGCACTACCATGCTCGGGTGCTCAGTACTGGTAACTAGTGATGAGCGGGCACTACCATGCTCGGGTGCTCAGTACTGGTAACTAGTGATGAGCGGGCACTACCATGCTCGGGTGCTCAGTACTGGTAACTAGTGATGAGCGGGCACTACCATGCTCGGGTGCTCAGTACTGGTAACTAGTGATGAGCGGGCACTACCATGCTCGGGTGCTCAGTACTGGTAACTAGTGATGAGCGGGCACTACCATGCTCGGGTGCTCAGTACTGGTAACTAGTGATGAGCGGGCACTACCATGCTCGGGTGCTCAGTACTGGTAACTAGTGATGAGCGGACACTACCATGCTCTGGTGCTCAGTACTGGTAACTAGTGATGAGCGAGCACTACCATGCTCAGGTGCTCAGTACTGGTAACTAGTGATGAGCGGACACTACCATGCTCGGGTGCTCAGTACTCGTAGCTAGTGATGAACGGGCACTACCATGCTCGGGTGCTCAGTACTGGTAACTAGTGATGAGCGGGCACTACCATGCTCGGGTGCTCAGTACTCGTAACTAGTGATGAGCGGGCACTACCATGCTCGGGTGCTCAGTACTGGTAACTAGTGATGAGCGGGCACTACCATGCTCGGGTGCTCAGTACTGGTAACTAGTGATGAGCGGGCACTACCATGCTCGGGTGCTCAGTACTGGTAACTAGTGATGAGCGGGCACTACCATGCTCGGGTGCTCAGTACTGGTAACTAGTGATGAGCGGGCACTACCATGCTCGGGTGCTCAGTACTGGTAACTAGTGATGAGCGGGCACTACCATGCTCGGGTGCTCAGTACTGGTAACTAGTGATGAGCGGACACTACCATGCTCTGGTGCTCAGTACTGGTAACTAGTGATGAGCGAGCACTACCATGCTCAGGTGCTCAGTACTGGTAACTAGTGATGAGCGGACACTACCATGCTCGGGTGCTCAGTACTCGTAGCTAGTGATGAACGGGCACTACCATGCTCGGGTGCTCAGTACTGGTAACTAGTGATGAGCGGACACTACCATGCTCGGGTGCTCAGTACTCGTAGCTAGTGATGAACGGGCACTACCATGCTCGGGTGCTCAGTACTGGTAACAGGTAATGAGCGGGCACTACCATGCTCAGGTGCTCAGTACTGGTAACTAGTGATGAGCGGGCACTGCCATGCTCAGGTGCTCAGTACTGGTAACTAGTGATGAGCGGACACTACCATGCTCGGGTGCTCAGTACTGGTAACTAGTGATGAGCGGGCACTACCATGCTCGGGTGCTCAGTACTGGTAACTAGTAATGAGCGGGCACTACCATGCTCAGGTGCTCAGTACTCGTAACTAGTGATGAGCGGGCACTACCATGCTCGGGTGCTCTGTACTGGTAACTATTGATGAGTGGGCACTACCATGCTCGGGTGCTCAGTACTGGTAACTAGTGATGAGTGGGCACTACCATGCTCGGGTGCTCAGTACTGGTAACTAGTGATGAGTGGACACTACCATGCTCGGGTGCTCAGTACTGGTAACTAGTGATGAGCGGACACTACCATGCTCAGGTGCTCAGTACTGGTAACTAGTGATGAGCGGACACTACCATGCTCTGGGTCGGCCAGAAATAGGCGAGTACAGTGCTAGGCTGGTCTCCCATGAGCAAGACGTAAGTGAAGGTCCACATGACAGGCTCGCATGTGGATCTTTGGAGCCCCGGTTCTTGGCATCAGAGCAGTAGGAATCCAGTGATCAGGAAGTTATTTTCTATCTCATTACAGGGAATAATTACAAGCTTGAGAACATCTCTTCACGTGCAATCCCTATAAAGCAGTTTGTTATTTGTGATGTTTTCTTTTTTAGAAATCTTGGACAACCCCAATAATTGATTGCACTAAACTCACTGCAGTCCGATCCGAGGTTCCAGATTTCCCATAATGACATCACGTTGGGCTCGCCTGCACCGGATACGAGCGCCTCCTCCTCCAGGCCCTGATGCCATAATGACAGTAATGCGCTCGTCCTCGTGCGGTGACATTGAGCTTGTTGTCTGGTGTCCTCGCCATCACTTCTGATTTATCAATGCATTTGTGTGATGTCTGGAGAACACAAAGCCCAGAATGAAGCGAGCGGCTTTATTCCTGTGTTCTGCTAATCTACGGCTCCCCATAAAACATAAATTATTATTATTTCCAGAAATTCTGCCTCCCGTCCTCTTAAGTGGCTCATTCATATCCTACTGGGAATCATTTAAGCAGCGGCCGCCTCGAAGCCAAGTACAACACTTTCAAAGTTGGTAGAAATAAAAAATAAAAGTTCCATAAAGGCTGCGTATTTTGCCGCACATCTGTCATCCCACCATTATGCCATCAGCCCTCGTAATACCGAGGTTAAAATATTCGACTGGACCGGCGTGTTTGATGGCCACTGGGCACATTGCTAAGTCAGGAGTGATGGCTTCAAAAACACATCACTTAGAGATGCTGCAAAGTCATCATATACAAGTCGCCCTGACGCACGGACCGAGAAGATTTCAAGAAACACCCCCCCTCCATCACATTCGATGTAAAAGTGTCCAAGATGGAATTTCAGAAACAATTCAATCGTGGTTATGTCAAGGGAGGAATTTGGGTGAAGGCTGCTAATGGAGTCTTCCTTTGGGATATGCAGAGACGGTGCCGTATTAGCTGTATACCAGTGCCGATATTTCAATGTATCAGACAATGAATACATAAGACATGTTCTCCTTGAGCCAGCATCACCTACTGAACTCATGTATTGCAAGACACCCAATTATACAGTTTGCATCTCTAACCTTGAAGCTAAACAGGGAGTACTTTTACTCCTTAATTTCTCACAGCGCAGTTTGTTTCTGTACATTCTTTCTGTGTGAACATTACTGATAACACTTTTGCAGCTTCACATTGTGGCTTCATTATGTTTGGTTAACTCCTTCATGACTTATACAGCTTAGAATTATATTATGGGTCTATGCGATGGCTACATAGACAGACAGATAATTATGCAACTACATCTACATTTTGATTATTTATATACACAGATATTCTTATTATGTTTGAACAAACAAGCTATAGCTCAGGCGACCTCCACAGTTACAATGTAACCACTTTCCAAATTATAGCAAAGTTGGAATCATTCATCAGGCCGGATCACTCAAGACAAGAAGATCTCAATGGATTCCAGTCCTGTCGTCTATGGGTGAAGCCATCAGGCGTCTTCCAAATCAACCCCATTCATGTCACAGTGATAGGATTGCGGTCCGTCCACTGGAAGGTGCACGCTTAATTTACTGTTTGAATATCTGCAGCACTGCAATGTGAGGTCACTCATTGTCCTGCAATTGGAACGAGTATATATAGGGTAAGGACCGTGTCAAGTAAATGCATTCATGATAAATTGAATTTAATATTGTATCATAGACCTAAAGACAATGAGAATTAATAGTAACCACGAGGGTGTAATTTCATTCTCTATGATCACACGCTCCTATCGATTACTCATAAATGTATATTACTGGACCAGTCCTGTTACTAACCTCACCGAGTTCCAGCAGGGCCCCCGTTGGTTGTCACAGCTCCAGCTGCTGGTTGTGTCCATCGTAGTCTATAGGCTGCTTTACACGCAACAATATTGCTAGCGATCTCGTTAACGATGTGACACGCCCAGATCGTTGCTACGATTTGTCGAGATCGCTCATAGGTCGTTTAGTAGCGGTCACACGTACACATCTCACAAATGACGCTACATCGTTCAGCGATATATTGTTTGACCAAGGCGGTCGTGTGGACACCGTCACACAGCATTCCTCCCAACGATTCCGGCAACGACAGAGGCGTATAATTGTCCATAGCATACACCCTGGCGTGACACCAATCAGAGCGGAAGAGGCATGGAGCATTGCTCGTAACGACACGCCCGCGTCACTGATGACGGACGCACTAACAATGTTGTTCATCGTTGGCAGGGTGTTAAACCTAGCAATATGTCTGCTGCGTTCGCAATGACGAACACTATTTTGAAAATGAACGACGTATCAACGATCAACGATTTTCTCTAGTTTTGCGATCGTTCGTAGGTGTCACACGCAACGACGTCGCTAACGACGACGGAAGTGCGTCACGAAAACGGTGACCCAGACAACATATCCTCAGATAAATCGTAGCGTGTAAAGCGGACTTATACCTCTGTGATGGTGTGATATACAGCCAAATACAAGGGGGAAGAGTTCTCACCCCTTCTAGTTGACTTGCCTAGTGACTCAGGCACTCATGGTCGCCCACTAGGGGTTTATGGGGTGCGAGCCACAGCCCCGAGTTCCTCTCACCATCAATGTAAGTACTTACAGGAGGTTGCGCTGGATGGACAGAGAGTCATTGGATTTTGTGACTTCGGGGTATTTCTCACAATAGCTGATCCCCGGGTGGTTCGGCCAAAGGTGATACATCATGGACCAGGGATTGTTATTGAATTAGCTGGAGGACAAAGGTAGAATAGCCCAAAGGCGACTGTAGATCTGGACTTTGAGGTCAAGCAATGTATGGTTAGGGTGATGAGCGGCCTGCCTGCAGATATTCTCCTAAGAAATGATGTGGGAGATCTACAATGCCGATTTGTGGGTGCAGGAAACACAGTTTGAGAGAAGGAGGACACAAAGGGAAGCTTGTCCTTCCAACCCTACCACTGTACAAGGGACTATCCACAGCTGGGCGACATGGACTTAAGTGAGGTGGCCAGAGGTCTGTGTAGACCTCATGGCGCACTCACTTATTAAGAAGGAGGGAGAGGTTGTGATGGTGTGATATTGTGGGTTATGTACCATTTTGTGTGGTTCATGTTTTGGGCATGGTGGTCTGTCTAGGTTATATCCCCCTGCAGTGCTACTGTCCCTAGGTGTGGGGGAGGGGGCCTGGAATCCACCCAAACTCTCTGTTTACCTGGGGCATTAGTCATTTTTGGTGAGAAAGACGACAGAGAAGAAGCAAGATTACACCTCTGAGGGAAAAGGTGACACCCCAGAGAGACTGTGAGAAACCATTATTTCCCTGAAAAAGGACAGCTGGAGGAGTGTGACTCATCTCAGGGACATTTATGCCATTACTGGACTATTTTACCCTCTGTCTGGTGGATTATTTGATGGACATTCTAGATTGTATGGAATAAATAGTCTTTGGATAGTTCAATCATCTTTCGCTCTGTTGATTGTGTGATATCGGAGAAGGACCGCGTCACAACCTCCATGTGAGGATAATGATGAAGATGACTTTGTCTCTGTGGGGCTATAGAGCGATGCTCTCCAGATCTCCATCCCTTAATTAGGTCAGCCAGACAGTCTAACTAAGAGGGGCTCTGACCTCTCCACGTTGCCGGTGTGTTTGGCTGCATCCATTGCTTGGCTCTGATTCCTGTTTGCTCATGTGACTCCCAGCTTGGCCAAGTCTTCTGGATTCCATCCTTAGATTTGTCATTTATTATTCTCCTCTTCGTATTAACTCTTGTCCCATTTTCTGTTTACATCACTATTTTATCTTGTGGCATCCCTCATGCTTTCCTGTTGACAATCCCGGCTACGTCCCTGACTGCGCTTCAGTTTCTTCACCACTTCTGCCACCAAACAATGACTATTCTAAGCTTAGACTCTGACTGGGAAAATCCATATGTCTTGTGAGGGTCAGGGGTGAAGACTGTTTTGACTTCACGCCCTGTCTAGCTAATGCCAAACCGGTTCAGCTTTAGAGGATCCACTTCTCTAGTGAGAAATGTAACAACTGCATCCACTGCTAGGACAACCTCTTCTGATTCCACATGTTTCCACCCAGGTAAAATAATAAAGCCAATACTCACCTCCCGCACCGCTGGGGCTCACGTGTGGTTGTGAGGTCACATGAGCCTTGCATCCAATCATTGCCACCTTGTCTTTCCCCACCTTCGGACCAAATGAGTTAATCAACAGGAAGTGAGCACATCGTCTGCCGCTCACTTTCTGTTGATTGTTTGTTTGGTCCAAAGATGGGGAGACAGATGCCGGCCACATGAACTACGTGATCCCCAAAACTGTGAGCCACGGCACCGCTGGAAGGCACCAGTATGGGAGGTGAGTATAGGCTTTATTATTTTATCTAGGGGAAACATATGGAGTAGGAAGGGGTTGTTCTAGTAGTGGAGAACCCTATTAAGTGACAATTATTATGGGAAAAATTAAACATAAGGCTGGAGTTTTTCCAGAACCTAAGTGCCATGGTTCCCCATGCTGCTCCATCTAAGGGGTACTTTGCACGCTGCGACATCGCTACTGCGATATCGTTGGGGTCAAATCGAAAGTGACGCACATCCGGCGCCGGTAACGACGTCGCAACGTGTAAAGCCTATATGCGCCGATAAACGATCGCAAAAGTGTCATAAATCGGTGATCTGTGTAGCGTCGGACATTTTCATAATATCGCACCAATAGGAGATACGATGTTGTTCCTCGTTCCTGCGGCAGCGCACATCACTGTGTATGGAGCCGCAGGAGCGAGGAACATCTCCTTACCTGCCTCCACCGGCAATGAGGAAGGAAGGGGGTGGGCGGGATGTTTACGTCCCGCTCATCTCCGCCCCTCCGCTTCTATTGGCCGCCTGCCATGTGATGTCGCTGTGATGCCGCACGACCCGCCCCCTTAGGAAGGAGGCGGGTCGCCGGCCAGAGCGACGTCGCAGGGCAGGTAAGTGCGTGTGAAGCTGCCGTAGCGATAATGTTCGGTACGGCAGCTATCACAAGATATTGCTGCTGCGACGGGGGCGGGGACTATCGGCTAGCGATGTCGCAGCGTTCAAAGTACCCCTAAGAGAAGATGCTCCACAAATGGTCTGACAAACTCTTAAATATCTCCGATGGAGTGATCTATGAAGCCCTGACTGTCCATGATCCTATTTTGAGGCATTAGATTGAGTTATTCATATTAACATGCTTATCTTGGGTATCTGACAGCTAGTGTGGCACCCCTGAGGCTTCCGTCGCCACAGGAACATTGCACCCCATCCAGCGGTGTGATGTCCCATCCTGGGTAAGGAAAGGAGTGAACACCGGTCCACAGGCAAATCTACACTACACCCATTGTTAGGTACACACTGGGACCAGGGACAGTGGCAGCTACCCCCCATGCTGCATGCTGGGAGGGGCCGTAAGACCCATCCCTGCTCCTATAGGGTGGTAGCTTAGCAACTGGGGGGTGGGAGGAGCCACCCGAGAGCAGAGTAGACAAGGAAGGTCAAGTTTAGTCAGTTGAAGTTGAAGTGAGAGAGGGAGACGAAGTGGTAGGAGAAGAGAGAGTCTGCGGGAGGCAGAGAAGGGAGCTGAGGATAGAGCTCTAGTCAGACAGGAGCAAGGAAAGAAAGTGACGCTTCCTGGTGAAGACCCTGGGACTCAGAGGGTCCAGGTGACACCAAGTAGAGAAAAGAAGGAATTCCAGGGCCACTGCAAGGCTTACGAGCCCAGGGCCTGTTCCACAAAGTCATTCGGTGGAGGGATCAAGCTGCAAACAGGGGACGGTCCCTAGAAACCGGAGGAGTGCAAAATCATCTCCAACAGTAAAAACCGAGGCCCAGGGAAAGTTGCAAACTCCCCGGGCCACAGCCCACAGCAGAACCTTCAGAAAGTGGGTAAAGATCCGACAGGCGAGCCCCCGGCCCAGAGGCTGTAGTGGAGGCCGAGCCAGGTTCATCCAACAAGGGCAAGGCTTAAGGAGACAGCTGCAGACAGAGACACAATAGAGGGGTGCACCGGCTTTCATTCCAGGATCTACCCAGGATTGGCGGAGGTCCCTGACGGTGGGTCCCAGCCGCCCAAAGGCACCAGTGTGCTGCAGCCCAGGAAATGTAAGTAAAGACCCTGGAATTGCACCCTCTGGTGTTGTCTCAGTTATTGTCACCTGCATAGACTTCCATCACACCATAGACTCTCACGAGCACCAACAGTGTCCCCGGGGCACCGCTCCACCTGTGGGGAGCAGGACCACCCAAGCTGCCATATGACCAGCCCCGGAGGCCCCATACAGCAGCGGCGGCTTAATAGCTGCAAACCACAGGTGGCGTCACGACAACCATAAACTTTATTCACTCCCAAGTCACTAGCCATATTTAATTGACACCCACCAGGGCACGGAGTCGGGCCCCGCCACCACTGACGTCCCCCGGACTAGTCCGGCCCGGCATAGCCATAGCCCTGGGGTGGGCGAGTCACTAGGACCCCCAACAATCACGAGAATGGGGCTATGGCAAATGTTTCCATGTACTTTCCCTAGGATGGTCAAAAATAGTCAAGTGTAACACTTAGCAATTGGTGGTTTCATAGAATATGAAAGAAATGTGAATGGAACATTGGCACCGGTCCTCCATCGAGGCAAAACTTTGCAAAGCTAGACAAATGGTGGTCCCAAGAGTCGGACCCCCAGCAAACAATAAGTTATCCCTCCATTCCTCTGTTTAGAGAATGATTTTCAACTGTGGGAATATCTGTTTATGAGCGATCGCTCGTAGGGGAAGAGGGACCAGCCAAACAATATCACATCCTATAAGTAAAGTGTTTCCATAAAATGTAATAAAACCGCGACAGTTCATTTATCTTGTGATTCGCGGCTCTCCGTGCCCCAGATTCCCACATTTCATATAGAACACGTCCCCGGCTCTCCAAACACCTGAATTAAGAGGATTGATTGTCGCAGCCGTCCACTTCAGAAGTAAATCCTCCAACTTTCCTCTCCTTCTCAGAGTGGGACGGGCTCGGATTTGTCCTCATATCCTCTAATTTCTGGAACATATTCAATGAGATTTTTATAATTAAAGAAATTAAAATAAGCTGGAGATGGAGCTCAGTTATCTGGGAACGCACTGTCCCAAGCAAATCTATTTAATTAAAAAGACTTCTTCAAACAATGAGGATTTTTTATTTTTTTTTTGTTCCAAAGAAGGAAAAATAATAATTTCAGGAGAAAGAGAAATCTGAAAGGAGCAGCAGAAAAGTTCCAAAAACCCCTAAGGATAAGTTCACGATTTCAGGATGTGTCTTAGAAGGTGACCTATGGCAAAATCTGCGTCTGACTCTCATATTTCATAATAGAGGAAATTTCTGGCACACAAAGAGTGGGGAAAAACAATTTTTTAATTTTACAGTGATTTCTGCAAAAAGTCACACCAAAAACTCCTAATGCCAACGTTTCGGCTCTTTTAGGCAGAGCCTTTATCAGGGCAAAGGATCTAGTGCAACAAAGCAAATAAACAAAAATAGTCTCTTAAAGGACAAAATAATAAAAAAAATAATTAAAGGAAAACAAAGTACCGTATATACACAGCAAGAGAGTGCATGAAATTCACATACAAGTCATATAAGAAAATTAAACAAAGGAATATGCACGCATGATGGGTAACGTGATATAATAGGGAAAGCTTATACACTGGAACCTTGGATTAAGAGTAACTTGGTTTGGGAGTGTTTTGCAAGACAAGCAAAGCTTCTTACAAATTTGTAACTTGGTTTAAGAGCAATGCTTTGCAATAAGAGCAAATTCCCACCGTGCACACGTCTGGTTCTGTCCTTTCACCACGTACTGACCCGCTCTGGAGGTAACTTTCTGTACATATGTACTGTTTACTGTATACAGTATACCATTGTACAACAATACAGTATATACTATACAGCATGCATTTGTGGATATACAGTTAGGTCCAGAAATATTTGGACAGTGACACAATTTTGGCGAGTTGGGCTCTGCATGCCACCACATTGGATTTGAAATGAAACCTCTACAACAGAATTCAAGTGCAGATTGTAACGTTTAATTTGAAGGTTTGAACAAAAATATCTGATAGAAATTGTAGGAATTGTCACATTTCTTTACAAACACTCCACATTTTAGGAGGTCAAAAGTAATTGGACAAATAAACCAAACCCAAACAAAATATTTTTATTTTCAATATTTTGTTGTGAATACTTTGGAGGCAATCACTGCCTTAAGTCTGGAACCCATGGACATCACCAAACGCTGGGTTTCCTCCTTCTTAATGCTTTTCCAGGCCTTTACAGCCACAGCCTTCAGGTCTTGCTTGTTTGTGGGTCTTTCCGTCTTAAGTCTGGATTTGAGCAAGTGAAATGCATGCTCAATTGGGTTAAGATCTGGTGATTGACTTGGCCATTGCAGAATGTTCCACTTTTTTGCACTCATGAACTCCTGGGTAGCTTTGGCTGTATGCTTGGGGTCATTGTCCATCTGTACTATGAAGCTCCGTCCGATCAACTTTGCGGCATTTGGCTGAATCTGGGCTGAAAGTATATCCCGGTACACTTCAGAATTCATCCGGCTACTCTTGTCTGCTGTTATGTCATCAATAAACACAAGTGACCCAGTGCCATTGAAAGCCATGCATGCCCATGCCATCACGTTGCCTCCACCATGTTTTACAGAGGATGTGGTGTGCCTTGGATCATCTGCCGTTCCCTTTCTTCTCCATACTTTTTTCTTCCCATCATTCTGGTACAGGTTGATCTTTGTCTCATCTGTCCATAGAATACTTTTCCAGAACTGAGCTGGCTTCATGAGGTGTTTTTCAGCAAATGTAACTCTGGCCTGTCTATTTTTGGAATTGATGAATGGTTTGCATCTAGATGTGAACCCTTTGTATTTACTTTCATGGAGTCTTCTCTTTACTGTTGACTTAGAGACAGATACACCTACTTCACTGAGAGTGTTCTGGACTTCAGTTGATGTTGTGAACGGGTTCTTCTTCACCAAAGAAAGTATGCGGCGATCATCCACCACTGTTGTCATCCGTGGACGCCCAGGCCTTTTTGAGTTCCCAAGCTCACCAGTCAATGCCTTTTATCTCAGAATGTACCCGACTGTTGATTTTGCTACTCCAAGCATGTCTGCTATCTCTCTGATGGATTTTTTCTTTTTTTTCAGCCTCAGGATGTTTTGCTTCACCTCAATTGAGAGTTCCTTAGACCGCATGTTGTCTGGTCACAGCAACAGCTTCCAAATGCAAAACCACACACCTGTAATCAACCCCAGACCTTTTAACTACGTCATTGATTACAGGTTAATGAGGGAGACGCCTTCAGAGTTAATTGCAGCCCTTAGAGTCCCTTGTCCAATTACTTTTGGTCCCTTGAAAAAGAGGAGGCTATGCATTACAGAGCTATGATTCCTAAACCCTTTCTCCGATTTGGATGTGAAAACTCTCATATTGCAGCTGGGAGTGTGCACTTTCAGCCCATATTATATATATAATTGTATTTCTGAACATGTTTTTGTAAACAGCTAAAATAACAAAACTTGTGTCACTGTCCAAATATTTCTGGCCCTGACTGTAGTATTGTACTTTCTTTCGGCTAACCAGTGCAGCACATTGCTTATACTGTACTTCTCACACAACAACAGTTCTATTGTAAGCTATAGTGCAGTTTAATTTGCTGTATATATTTTTTACTGCACAGTATCTTGTATTAGTGACTGTAATAATTTTATATGAATACAGTACATTAGTTTGTATTACTGTAATAAGTTTGTATAAATACAGTAAATATTTTTGGGTTGTGGAATGAATTGTCTGCGTTTCAATTATTTCCTATGGGAAAATTTGCTTTGATATAAGAGTAACTTCGTTTAAGAGCAGACTCCCGAAACCAATTATGCTCATAATCCAAGGTTCCACTGTATATTATATCATATATTATAATAATATAACAATAATTTTATTCATTTATATAGCGCTATTAATTCCACAGCGCTTTACATACATTGGGAACACTGTCCCCATTGGGGCTCACAATCTAGAGTCCCTATCTGTATGTCTTTGGAGTGTGGGAGGAAACCGGAGACCCCGGAGGAAACCCACGCAAACACGGGGAGAACATACAAACTCCTTGCAGATGGTGTCCTTGGTGGGATTTGAACCCAGGACCCCAGCGCTGCAAGGCTGCAGTGCTAACCACTGAGCCACCACAAGACTGCAGTGCTAACCACTGAGCCACCACAAGACTGCAGTGCTAATCACTGAGCCACCACAAGACTGCAGTGCTAACCACTGAGCCACCACAAGACTGCAGTGCTAACCACTGAGCCACCACAAGACTGCAGTGCTAACCACTGAGCCACCACAAGACTGCTGTGCTAACCACTGAGCCACCGTGCTATATCACACGTTACCCGGCATGTGTGCATATTCCTTTGTTTAATATTCTTATATGACTTGTATGTGAATTTCATGCACTCTCTTGCTGTGTATATACGGTACTTTGTTTTCCTTTTATTATTATTTTGATTATTTTATTCTTTAAGAGACTATTTTTGTTTATTTGCTTTGTTGCACTAGATCCTTTGCCTTGATAAAGGCTCTGCCTAAAAGAGCCGAAACGTTGGCATTAGGAGTTTTTGGTGTGACTTTTTGCAGAAATCACTGTAAAATTAAAAAATCGTTTTTCCCCACTCTTTGTGTGCCAGATATTTCCTCTATTATATTGTCTAGTTTTTTCTGAGCACCTATTATTTATGGTGAAGCCGAGCCTTATCCTTTTGATGACTCTCATATGTCAGCTGCGGATGAACAGTCGATGAGATCTGCCCAAGAATTCGCCACATGGTCATTCCTTCTTCTAGCAAATCTCTGCAGCACAGATACAATCTGCACGGATTGTTCTTGGGCAGGCTCAAGATTGTACATGGAGTTTGGTGCAAAATAAATCCGTGTCTAAACTTTATGAAATCTGAAAAAGTGTGAATGGGGTCCAGAAAGTTTTTACTGATTGTTACATGTTAAAAGATCATACAATCTTCAGCGGGGGGGAAATGGATGGCGCCGACGGCTGGTTCCCGAGGAAGCTCCCTCTAAGTTCCCGCGCACACGGAATCTGTACCCCACGACAAATCCCTCACCATCAGTGAGCTCTTATATACAGGATTCCAGAATGCTGTATATGAGAAACCAACCACTCAGAAAAGGGGCATTTTGTCTGCACAGCACTGCTTGGATTCAGAGAACAGTTTAGTCCCATTGAGTTGCGGCACCTGCCTGGGGCCTATTGTGTGAGGCAGTCCAGTGACCCCCAGGGAAGCCTGAATCCAGATGATCCCCCCTGCGCTCACATTATCCAGCATTACTTACCCCAACCATCCCCATCACTCTGCTGAGCCCCGGATCTGCTGAGCCCCGGATCTGCTGAGCCCCCAATCTGCTGAGCCCCGGATCTGCTGAGCCCCCATCTGCTGAGCCCCCGATCTGCTGAGCCCCGGATCTGCTGAGCCCCCGATCTGCTGAGCCCCCGATCTGCTGAGCCCCGGATCTGCTGAGCCCCGGATCTGCTGAGCCCCCAATCTGCTGAGCCCCCGATCTGCTGAGCCCCCGATCTGCTGAGCCCCCGATCTGCTGAGCCCCAGATCTGCTGAGCCCCCGATCTGCTGAGCCCTCGATCTGCTGAGCCAGGCCTCGTCATCTGTTCTCTGCTGATTTGCAGAATTACACATTACTAATTAAACCCTCGCAGCAGAATGAGTCAGTGTTAGTTCTGGATGGGTAAAGTCTCAGCACAGAGATAGCAAAGAGCTAAGGTTTAGGTAATGGCCCGAAAACCACTGCAGGCAGCATCTTTTGTTGTAGATGGCGGTGACTTCGGGTGGGGGCAGATGGTGCAGTGCTGTTCGCTAGTAATGTGCTCTAGTTTAGGCTGCGTCCACATTGGATATAAACTAAAAAAAAATCTGCGACAAAACTTTTTTTTGTAACTCAGAAACTATTTTTAATTGATCCACCCTCAAAATTGACCCCTCTCCCCAACCACAAACGATGGTTCTTCCTCTAGAGACCAGACTCATCCATACATTTACCTGGTGCCATAAACCAGTCTGATGATTGGAGCTAAATACACATATATTCTTCTTTATCCACTTATGAGCCTCTTTATCCACTTATGAGCCTCTTCTTTATCCACTTATGAGCCACTTCTTTATCTACTGATGAGCCTATTTATCCACTTATGAGCCTTCTAATCCACTTATGAGCCTCTTCTTTATCCACGTATGAGCCTCTTCTTTATTCATTTATGAGCCTCTTCTTTACCCACTTATGAGCCTCTTCTTTATCTGCTTATGAGCCTCTTCTTTATCCACTTATGAGACTCTTCTTTATCCACTTATGAGCCTCTTCTTTACCCACTTATAAGCCATTTCTTTATCCACTTATGAGCCTCTTCTTTATCCACTTATGAGCCGCTTCTTTATCCACTTATGAGCCTCTTTATGCACTTATGAGCCTCTTTATCCACGTATGAGCCTCTACTTTACTCACTTATGAGCCTGTTCTTTATCCACTTATGAGCCTCTTTATCCACTTATGAGCCTTTTTATCCACATATGAGCCTCTTCTTTATCCACTTATGAGCCTCTTCTTTATCCACTTATGAGCTTCTTATTTTCCTCCATGAGTCTCATTCATAATTGTTCACAATAAGCTGGACTGGCAGCTCACTCAGAGATCAGATTGTCCTGCGTCATCCACCCAGAGGCCTCCACTGCGCTTCTGTGTACAAAGACCACCCGCACACTACAGTGCTTTGCTCTGCCCTCAGCCGGATAGATTAAAGTGTGCCTGCGCAGGAGCACAATGGAGGCCTCTCTGTGAATGACGCAGGACACATCATGCACACGGAGTTGGGCAGGAGAACGGCGATCCTACAAGCTAGAGGAGGCGCCGAACCAAGATCAGCGACACCGATCAGACCGGACCGCCCCCTTGCTGAGTATAATAAAGGTGTTTTTATGTTTTACAGCGTGGCCTGGGCTCTTATACACAGTATTCTAGAATGCTATATATAAGGGCTTACTGGTGGTGGCTGCAGCTCATAAGGGAAAAATCTGGTGACAGGTTCCCCTTAAGTGTTTATCTCACCCCAGAGCTGAACTAACATCTACACTACTCAATACTGTGCACTGTGTATAATGTTCTGCTTTCTAGGAATTGTTTTATCTCACCCCAGAGCTGAACTAACAGCTACACTGCTCAATACTGTGCACTGTGTATAGTGTTCTGCTTTCTAGGAAGTGTTTATCTCACCCCAGAGCTGAACTAACAGCTACACTACTCAATACTGTGCACTGTGTATAATGTTCTGCTTTCTAGGAATTGTTTTATCTCACCCCAGAGCTGAACTAACAGCTACACTGCTCAATACTGTGCACTGTGTATAATGTTCTGCTTTCTACGGTAGTAAGTGTTTTACATCATCCAAGTGCTGGAGTCACATTAATGCTCTTTACTGTTGTATATTGTTATTTATGCTGCATCTGCTCTCTAGTAAGGTTTATCTCACCTCAGTGTTAGATTTACAGATACACTGCTCAGTACAAATGTATAATGTTCTCCATGCAGTCTTTCTTGTAAGTGTTTATCTCGCCCCAGAGCTGGATTCACAGCAATACTGCTTAGTACCACTTTCTAATGTCCTCCATGCTCCCTCTGCTTCTGAGCATGTGCTACATAAAGGCAGGACAGTAGGATACCTCATAAGGGAGACACCACCCACCAGCTCAGAGGCAGATAATGGCCAGGAATAGTGGACGCACACAACAGCGTAACCTGAAATCACAGAAATGCGTAAAGTCTCATGTATTTTAGTGCTCAATATTTGTTACTTCCAAGAAAATTCCTCGAAAACCTACTTTGACATCTCTTGAGCGAAGAGCCAAGGAAGGGATGAAGGGTGTTTGCAATGCTCTAATCCAAGGGGTTTCCGGCTTTATAGAAACTACAAGTCTCAGCATGCACTACTGGTAAAATGGGTCTCTAGCCCGTGGCCCTCCAGCTGTCGTCAATCTCTATTTCCACCAGTATGCCTTACTGGTCAAAGGCTGAAAGATGTCATCTTGCAAAAGCCACAGGCTGGTGACCACTGTCTGAAGGAAAAGATGTCCTAAGTGGTAAATGTCCCTGGAGACGTCTTCACTCCGTTCTAATGAGATACAAGGATGGAAATACCCCAAGTCCCATCAATAAACTCAATAATTCACATTCTTACTCATAAATCGTGATCTTCGCGCTATTGAGGCATTTCGAGAGCCATGTAGACAAATCCTACGGAGGTCCTGTGCTTCCCATCAAGTCCGCGCCATGGAGTGGTCTGCGTGTAATTACCGCGCCGTTCCCGGCAGGCGCTCCATTATCTCACGAACCCTCCTCGCTGGACTCGTCCTGAGAAATTTCCTATGTATGACGGGATCTGTAAACAGGGGGTGACCTTGTACCGCTAATGTGATTATGGTGGAGGCTTCCAGAGGAACATGAATTAATTGGATAGTGTTCAATGATCTCAATGTCTGCCAACACCGAGAAACAATCAGTTTACTTCTTCATATAATTATGAATAATGAATAATAAAGCTGAGAACGGACTATTCACGTGGATCTCAGCGAGAGGCAGGACGTGCCACTGACCTGGGAAAATCACCAGATTATGATATCTGCAGCCATTGTACAATGGAAACATTCTATACTAAGTAACAAAACTCAATATCTCAGCATCCCCTTACTATACAATGTAACAAAGCTCCATCACACCCGGAATATCTCAGCGTCTCCTCACTATACAATGTAACAAAGCTCCATCACCCGGAATAGCTCAGCATCCCCTCACTATGCAATGTAACAAAGCTCCGTCACACCCAGAATATCTCAGCGTCCCCTTCACTATACAATGTAACAAAGCTCCATCACACCCAGAATATCTCAGCGTCCCTTCACTATACAATGTAACAAAGCTCCATCACACCCGGAATATCTCAGCGTCCCCTCACTATACAATGTAACAAAGCTCCATCACACCCGGAATATCTCAGCGTCCCCTCACTATACAATGTAACAAAGCTCAAGCACACCCGGAATATCTCAGCGTCCCCTCACTATACAATGTAACAAAGCTCCATCACACCCGGAATATCTCAGCGTCCCCTCACTATACAATGTAACAAGACTCCATCACACCCAGAATATCTCAGCATCCCCTCACTATACAATGTAACAAAGCTCCATCACATCCAAAATAGCTCAGCGTCCCCTCACTATACAATGTAACAAAGCTCCATCACACCCAGAATATCTCAGCGTTCCCTCACTATACAATGTAACAAAGCTCCATCACACACGGAATATCTCAGCGTCCCCTCACTATACAATGTAACAAAGCTCACGGAATATCTCAGCGTCCCCTCACTATACAATGTAACAAAGCTCCATCACACCCGGAATATCTCATCATCCCCTCACTATACAATGTAACAAAGCTCCATCACACCCAGAATATCTCAGCGGCCCCTCACTATACAATGTAACAAAGCTCCATCACCCACAAAATATCTCAGCGTCCCCTCACTATACAATGTAACAAAGCTCCATCACACCCGGAATATCTCAGCATTCCCTCACTATACAATGTACCAAAGCTCCATCACACACAGAATATCTCAGCATCTCCTCACTATACAATGTAACAAAGCTCCATCACCCAGAATATCTCAAAGTCTCCTCACTATATAATGTAACAAGACTCCATCACACCCGGAATATCTCAGTGTCCCCTCACTATACAATGTAACAAGACTCCATCACACACGGAATATCTCAGCGTCCCCTCACTATACAATGTAACAAGACTCCATCACACCCGGAATATCTCAGTGTCCCCTCACTATACAATGTAACAAAGCTCCATCACACCCGGAATATCTCAGCGTCCCCTCACTGTACAATGTAACAAGACTCCATCACACCCGGAATATCTCAGCGTCTCCTCACTATACAATGAAACAAAGCTCCATCACCCAGAATATCTCAGCGTCCCCTTCACTATACAATGTAACAAAGCTCCATCACCCAGAATATCTCAGCATCCCCTTCACTATACAATGTAACAAAGCTCCATCACACACGGAATATCTCAGCGTCCGCTCACTATACAATGTAACAAAGCTCCATCACACCCGGAATATCTCAGCGTCTCCTCACTATACAATGTAACAAAGCTCCATCACACCCGGAATATCTCAGCGGCCCCTCACTATACAATGTAACAAAGCTCCATCACACCCGGAATATCTCAGCATCCCCTCACTATACAATGTAATAAAGCTCCATCACACCCGGAATATCTCAGCGTCTCCTCACTATACAATGTAACAAGACTCCATCACACATGGAATATCTCAGCGTCCCCTCACTATACAATGTAACAAAGCTCCATCACACATGGAATATCTCAGCGTTCCCTCACTATACAATGTAACAAAGCTCCATCACACACGGAATATCTCAGCGTACCCTCACTATACAATGTAACAAAGCTCCATCAAACCCGGAATATCTCATCATCCCCTCACTATACAATGTAACAAAGCTCCATCACACCCAAAATATCTCAGCGTCTCCTCACTATACAATGTAACAAAGCTCCATCACACCCGGAATATCTCATCGTCCCCTCACTATACAATGTAACAAAGCTCCATCACCCAGAATATCTCAGCGTCCCCTCACTATACAATGTAACAAAGCTCCATCACACCCGGAATATCTCAGCGTCCCCTCACTGTACAATGTAACAAGACTCCATCACACCTTGAATGTCTCAGCGTCTCCTCACTATACAATGTAACAAAGCTCCATCACACCCGGAATATCTCAGCGTCTCCTCACTATACAATGTAACAAAGCTCCATCACCCAGAATATCTCAGCGTCCCCTTCACTATACAATGTAACAAAGCTCCATCACCCAGAATATCTCAGCGTCCCCTTCACTATACAATATAACAAAGCTCCATCACACCCGGAATATCTCAGCGTCCCCTCACTATACAATGTAACAAAGCTCCACTCCATCACACACGGAATATCTCAGCGTCCCCTTCACTATATAATGTAACAAAGCTCCATCACACCCAGAATATCTCAGCGTCCCCTTCACTATACAATGTAACAAAGCTCCATCACACCCGGAATATCTCAGCGTCCCCTTCACTATATAATGTAACAAAGCTCCATCACCCAGAATATCTCAGCATCCCCTTCACTATACAATGTAACAAAGCTCCATCACACCCGGAATATCTCAGCGTCCCCTCACTATACAATGTAACAAAGCTCCATTACACACGGAATATCTCAGCGTCCCCTCACTATACAATGTAACAAAGCTCCATCACACCAGGAATATCTCAGCGTCCCCTCACTATACAATGTAACAAGACTCCATCACACCCGGAATATCTCAGCGTCTCCTCACTATACAATGTAACAAGACTCCATCACACCCGGAATATCTCAGCGTCCCCTCACTATACAATGTAACAAAGTTCCATCACACACGGAATATCTCAGCGTCCCCTCACTATACAATGTAACAAAGCTCCATCACACCCGGAATATCTCAGCGTCCCCTCACTATACAATGTAACAAAGCTCCATCACACCCGGAATATCTCATCGCCCCCTCACTATACAATGTAACAAAGCTCCATCACCCAGAATATCTCAGCGTCCCCTCACTATACAATGTAACAAAGCTCCATCACACCCGGAATATCTCAGCGTCTCCTCACTATACAATGTAATAAAGCTCCATCACCCAAAATATCTCAGCGTCTCCTTACTATACAATGTAACAAAGCTCCATTACACCCGGAATATCTCAGCGTCTCCTCACTATACAATGTAACAAAGCTCCATCACACACGGAATATCTCAGCGTCCCCTCACTATACAATGTAACAAAGCTCCATCACACCCGGAATATCTCAGCGTCTCCTCACTATACAATGTAACAAAGCTCCATTACACCCGGAATATCTCAGCGTCCCCTCACTATACAATGTAACAAAGCTCCATCACACCCGGAATATCTCAGCGTCTCCTCACTATACAATGTAACAAAGCGCCATCACACCCGGAATATCTCAGTGTCTCCTCACTATACAATGTAACAAAGCTCCATTACACCTGGAATATCTCAGCGTCTCCTCACTATACAATGTAACAAAGCTCCATCACACACGGAATATCTCAGCGTCCCCTCACTATATAATGTAACAAAGCTCCATCACACACGGAATATCTCAGCGTCCCCTCACTATACAATGTAACAAGACTCCATCACACACGGAATATCTCATCAACCCCTCACTATACAATGTAACAAAGCTCCATCACACATGGAATATCTTAGCGTCCCCTCACTATACAATGTAACAAAGCTCCATCACACAGAATATCTCAGCGTCCCCTCACTGTACAATGTAACAAAGCTCCATCAAACCCGGAATATCTCAGTGTCCCCTCACTATACAATGTAATAAGACTCCATCACACAGAATATCTCAGCTCTCCCCTCACCATACAATGTAATAAGACTCCATCACACATGGAATATCTCATCGACCCCTCACTATACAATGTAACAAAGCTCCATCACACATGGAATATCTCAGCGTCTCCTCACTATACAATGTAACAAAGCTCCATCACACACGGAATATCTCAGCGTCCCCTCACTATATAATGTAACAAAGCTCCATCACACACGGAATATCTCAGCGTCCCCTCACTATACAATGTAACAAGACTCCATCACACACGGAATATCTCATCAATCCCTCACTATACAATGTAACAAAGCTCCATCACACATGGAATATCTTAGCGTCCCCTCACTATACAATGTAACAAAGCTCCATCACACAGAATATCTCAGCGTCCCCTCACTTTACAATGTAACAAAGCTCCATCAAACCCGGAATATCTCAGCGTCCCCTCACTATACAATGTAATAAGACTCCATCACACAGAATATCTCAGCGTCCCCTCACCATACAATGTAATAAGACTCCATCACACATGGAATATCTCATCGACCCCTCACTATACAATGTAACAAAGCTCCATCACACATGGAATATCTCAGCGTCTCCTCACTATACAATGTAACAAAGCTCCATCACACATGGAATATCTCAGCGTCTCCTCACTATACAATGTAACAAAGCTCCATCACACATGGAATATCTCAGCGTCTCCTCACTCTGTATTGCAACCAGGTTCTTACAAATTCCTTTATATCTTTAGCATCTTCTGTACATCATCTCCACTGATGATCTTAAGGATTTATATTTCTAATAACTAATTTCTGGTTTTCTCCATATAATAATGTATCTTTATAAGGCTTGTGCGCACGCTGCAGATTTGGTGCAGAAATCTTATGCATGAAATCTGCACCTTCTGGCAGAAAAATGCACCAAATATGCATGTTTTTTCGTGCGTTTTTATGGCAAGAAGATTGACATTCAAATTTGAGCCACAAACTGCACCAGAAAACACACCGTGTGCACACAGCCTATACATCTGGAGGTTATAATATTGTCATTATGTTATGGGGGTCCCGACTGCCGTGTTCACCCCGAGTCCTGGCATCCATCAACATTTTATACCGCCCTTATATTTGTGTCTTTACTCCATAATACGCTTCCCCCTAAATCACCACCGCGGCCCGCACCGGCCATCTGCCGCACTTGGCTGACCTTCTCTTCCAGGACTCGCTGCTCTCCATGTTTCAGGCAGTTTTGCATTTCAGTAAAATACATTCATATAATAACCCAATGGAAGATACAAAACTAGAAGGTCCAGATAATATGGGCAGAACAGAACAGATGTACCGCCACCCGGTGCACAAAATTATGCAATAAGTCGGTGATATTCTTTGATTGTCATGTTAACCATACATTGGATAATGTATTATTTCTTCACCACCTCACCATACAAAACATCCATTACAATTCCTAATTAAAAGTGCCATATACTATAGTGCTGCAATACTAATGCCATGTGGTGATTAATAATATTTCTATATTATACCCTGCTTCAAAATAATACACTGTGCATGACCAAAGGAGCAATGCCACAAGGAAAAGCCAACATACACTGACAAATAATACCGTCATACAGTGACCAAATAAAAAATCTAGAAAACATTGATATACAGAAATGTAGAGTATTCTCTGTAAAATAATACAACGTACCGTAAAGGATATCAGTAGCACTTCTACACTAAGCAAATACCAACAGACATGTATAAATAATACCGCCATACAATGACAAAACTACATTAAGATTTCATTGTATAAATAACATTGCTATTCACTGTAAAATAATACTGTACATAGGATGTATGGAGAAAGTGCGCCTTAGTGAATACCAACACACTTCCTAATTAATACAGCCATATAGTAACCAAAAACATATTGATACCACGACCAAAATACCAATGCTATACAGAGCTAATCTGACTATTAATATACTACACAAGACAAAAATACCACCGCCATACAATATCTCAGGAAAAAACAGCACACATTTCCTAAGTAATACTGTACCACCAGTGGCCAAAAACATTAGCTGAATAATACCGCAATATAATGCTGCCACACATTTCATTGCAAAATCATATACTGGACATGAGCTAAGAAGCTTCAGTAAGTGGTAAATACCAGCACATACTTATAAAAATAAAACCGCCATATAGTGACCAAATGACATATTGGTGAAATTGCTTAAATAACTACACCATATAGTGCCGCCATCGCCGGTTCCTGTAAAATAATAATCCGCCCTGGACCTAAGCAGCACCGAGAAATTATAGCTTAGCAAAATAGAAAAATATATAAATATTGCTAAATATGTCTGCGTTCTTGTAATGTACACATGGACAGAGGGACGGACGGTCTGGCGACACACTGACGGCATCACACATACAATCTCCGCGCTCCATGCAGTATGTGGCGGCTGGAATCCGTTAGCGCACTCCATGTCCTGTGAACTCCTGCATAATTGACTGCACGGATCCGCCGCAAAGTTATTAAATGTCCTGGAAAATAATAGTCTTCATTATTTAAAGATGAACTCGGTCATGGAGGAAGCCTCGCGCCAAGATGCCTGAGGGCTCCACCGGCTGCAGATCGCGGCTCCACCGGCTGCAGATTGCGGCTCCACCGGCTGCAGATAGCGGCTCCACCGGCTGCAGATCGCGGCTCCACCGGCTGCAGATCGCGGCTCCACCGGCTGCAGATCGCGGCTCCACCGGCTGCAGATCGCGGCTCCACCGGCTGCAGATCGCGGCTCCACCGGCTGCAGATCGCGGCTCCACCGGCTGCAGATCGCGGCTCCACCGGCTGCAGATCGCGGCTCCACCGGCTGCAGATCGCGGCTCCACCGGCTGCAGATCGCGGCTCCACCGCCCGTCCTCCAGGAGCAATGCCCCGTCACTCCATTAGGACGCAGCTTCTTAGTCCATTAAGGCTGCTTTCACCCATCCGTTTTTTCCTGTGCGGCACAATACGGCGCTTTGCAGAAAAAACGCAACCGGTTTTTCTTGCCACCGGTTGCAGTTTTTTTTTTGCATAGACTGGATGCGGCGCGATGCATTTTTTTTTGCCGGACAAAAAAACGTGCCAGGCAATGTTCCATCCGGCCGCCGCATCGGCTAAATCTGCTGCATGCGGCAAAGAACGGACGGAACACATGCCCATGCGGCACAATACGGCACTAATGTAAGTCTATGCAAAAAAAACGCAACCGGCGGCAAAAAAAAATTGGTTGCGGTTTTTCTGCAAAGCGCCGTATTGTGCCGCACAGGAAAAAATGTATTTAATGATATAATTTTATCCCCGCCACTGCCGCTCCTCACAGACGGGAGACGTCCTCACCGCTCAGGCTCAGAGATTCAAAAATTCAAAAACACATTTATAGGAAATTAATTTGGAATTTGCAGCTGATGCCGTAAAAGTGACAGTGATGGGGCCAAAATATGCAATAATGGAGTGTGGAGGTGTCATGGCGGAGGAGCAGAAAACCAAGAGACTGGTGGAAAGAAAGGCTGATGATGCAGGAAAGACAAATACTTCTGTAGAGATATAATTGAAACCAGAAGTTTCCCTTCGCTCTCTATACAGACACATCTGCAGGTTTTTCCTTCTCTCTCTATACAGACACATCTGCAGGTTTTTCCTTCTCTCTCTATACAGACACATCTGCAGGTTTTTCCTTCTCTCTCTATACAGACACATCTGCAGGTTTTTCCCTCCGCTCACTATACAGACACATCTGCAGGTTTCTCCCTCTACTCTCAATACAGACACATCTGCAGGTTTCTCCCTCTACTCTCAATACAGACACAACTGCAGGTTTTCCCTCCGCTCTCTATAAAGACACATCTGCAGGTTTTTCCCTCCGCTCTCTATACAGACACATCTGCAGGTTTTTCCCTCCACTCTCTATACAGACACATCTGCAGGTTTTTCCCTCCACTTTCTATACAGACACATCTGCAGGTTTTTCCTTCTCTCTCTATACAGACACATCTGCAGGTTTTTCCTTCTCTCTCTATAAAGACGCATCTGCAGGTTTTTCCCTCTACTCTCTATACAGACACATCTGCAGTTTTCTCCCTCTACTCTCAATACAGACACATCTGCGGGTTTTTCCTTCTCTCTCTATAAAGACACATCTGCAGGTTTCTCCTTCTACTCTCTATACAGACACATCTGCAGGTTTTTCCTTCTCTCTATACAGACACATCTGCAGGTTTCTCCCTCTACTCTCATTACAGACACATCTGCAGGTTTTTCCCTCTGCTCTCTATACAGACACATCTGCAGGTTTTTCCCTCCACTCTCTATACAGACACATCTGCAGGTTTTTCCCTCCACTCTCTATACAGACACATCTGCAGGTTTTTCCTTCTCTCTCTATACAGACACATCTGCAGGTTTTTCCTTCTCTCTCTATAAAGACACATCTGCATGTTTTTCCCTCTACTCTCTATACAGACACATCTGCAGGTTTCTCCCTCTACTCTCAATACAGACACATCTGCAGGTTTTTCCTTCTCTCTCTATAAAGACACATCTGCAGGTTTCTCCCTCTACTCTCTATACAGACACATCTACAGGTTTTTCCTTCTCTCTCTATACAGACACATCTGCAGGTTTTTCCTTCTCTCTCTATACAGACACATCTGCAGGTTTTTCCTTCTCTCTCTATACAGACACATCTGCAGGTTTTTCCTTCTCTCTCTATACAGACACATCTGCAGGTTTTTCCTTCTCTCTCTATGCAGACACATCTGCAGGTTTTTCCTTCTCTCTCTATACAGACACATCTTCAGGTTTTTCCCTCCGCTCTCTATACAGACACATCTGCAGGTTTTTCCCTCCGCTCTCTATACAGACACATCTGCAGGTTTTTCCTTCTCTCTCTATAAAGACACATCTGCAGGTTTTTCACTTTACTCTCTATACAGACACATCTGCAGGTTTCTCCCTCTACTCTCAATACAGACACATCTGCAGGTTTTTCCTTCTCTCTCTATAAAGACACATCTGCAGGTTTCTCCCTCTACTCTCTATACAGACACATCTGCAGGTTTTTCCTTCTCTCTATACAGACACATCTGCAGGTTTCTCCCTCTAGTCTCATTACAGACACATCTGCAGGTTTTTCCTTCTCTCTCTATACAGACACATCTGCAGGTTTCTCCCTCTACTCTGTATACAGACACATCTGCTGGTTTTTCCTTCTCTCTATACAGACACATCTGCAGGTTTTTCCTTCTCTCTCTATAAAGACACATCTGCAGGTTTTTCCCTCTACTCTCTATACAGACACATCTGCCAGTTTCTCCCTCTACTCTCTATACAGACACATCTGCAGGTTTTCCCCTCCCTTCTCTATACAGACACATCTGCAGGCTTTTCCTTCTCTCTATACAGACACATCTGCAGTTTTTTCCTTCTGTCTCTATAAAAACAAATCTGCAGGTTTTTCCCTCTACTCTCTATACAGACACATCTGCCAGTTTCTCCCTCTACTCTCTATACAGACACATCTGCAGGTTTTTCCTTCTCTCTCTATACAGACACATCTACAGGCTTCTCCCTCTACTCTCTATACAGACACATCTGCAGGTTTTTCCTTCTCTCTATACAGACACATCTGCAGGTTTTTCCTTCTCTCTCTATAAAGACACATCTGCAGGTTTTTCCCTCTACTCTCTATACAGACACATCTGCAGGTTTTTCCCTCTACTCTCTATACAGACACATCTGCAGGTTTTTTCCCTCCCTTCTCTATACAGACACATCTGCAGGTTTCTCCCTCTACTCTCTATACAGACACATCTGCAGGTTTTTCCCTCTGCTCTTTGTCCTCCATGTCATTAGTATTTGGTGGCATTGCCCTTACGCCGTGTGATTTGGGTGACACGTTTTGGATCCTTCCAGAAGTTTCTCACAATAGTTGGTGGAATTTGGGCCGATTCCTCCTGACAGATCTGGTGTAGCTGAGCCATGTTTGTAGGTCGTTTTGCGCGTCTCGGCCTTTTCAGCTTTCCCCATACATTTTCAGTAGGATTGAGATCAGGGCTTTGTGATGGCCACTCCAAAACATTGACTTTGTTATATCCTTAAGCCACTTTGCAACTAGTTTGGCAGTAGCTTCGGGTCATTGTCCATTTGGAAGACCCATTTCCGCCCAAGCTTTAAGTTCCTGGCTGACGTCTTGAGATGTTCTTCAGTGTTGCCACATAATCTTCTTTCCTCATGATGCCATCTATTTTGTGCAGTCACCAGTCCCTCCTGCAGCAAAACAACCCCCCAACATGATGCTGCCGCCCCCGGGTGTCACAGTGGGGATGGCGTTCTTAGGCTTCACAGGTTCTCCCTTTTTCCTCCATAAGTAACGATGGTCAATAATGTCAATACATTTAAACATTAGTTTCGTCACACCACAGGACATGTCTCCAAAAATTAAGGTCTTTGTTCCTTTGTGCATTTGCAAACATTAACCTGGCTTTTTATGCTTCTTCTGGCGTCTTCCCGGCAGAGTGGCTTTTCAGCCCATGTTGATGCAATACTTGTTTCACTGTGGATAATGACACAATCTTACCAGCTTCCGCCAGCATCTTCACAAGGGCTTTTGCTTTTGTTCTTGGGTTGATCTGCACATGTCTGACCAAAGCACGTTCATCTCTGGTGCACAGAACCCGCCTCCTTCCTGAGCGGTATGATGGCTGGACATTCCCATCTTGTTTGTACTTGTGTATAATTGTTTGTACAGATGAATGAGGCACCTTCAGGAATCTGGAAATTGCCCCCAATGATGAACCAGACTTGTGCAAGTCCACAATTCTCTTCCTGAGATCTTGGCTGATTTCTTATCACTTTCCCATAATGCAACACAGAGAAGCCGTGTGTTTCAGGTGTGCATTACAATACATCCACAGGTGCGTCTCTAATTAACTTAGATGTTGAAAATAAACCAATCAGAAGCTTCCAAAGGCAATGACATCATCATATGGGCGGTCCCATATTGTTTAAAGGCACAGTACTGTTAGTGTATGGAAACTTGTGACTTTGGAGAAAGTAATAAAAATGCCTAAAACATTCTCTCTCTCATTGTTCTGGCATTTGGCAAAGAAATAAATTTGGTTCTTAATGGACCGAAAAACGGGAAAGGTTTATTCTGATTTTATGTCAGATAGTGAGAAAAACCTGCAGATGTGTCTGTATAGAGAGCGGAGGGAAAAACCTGCAGATGTGTCTGTATAGAGAGCGGAGAGAAAAACCTGCTGATGTGTCCGTATAGAGAGCGGAGGGAAAAACCTGCATATGTGTCTGTATAGAGAGCAGAGGGAAAAACCTGCAGATGTGTCTGTATAGAGAGCAGAGGGAAAAACCTGCAGATGTGTCTGTATAGAGAGCGGAGGGAAAAACCTGCAGATGTGTCTGTATAGAGAGCAGAGGGAAAAACCTGCTGATGTGTCTGTATAGTGAGCAGAGGGAAAAACCGGCAGATGTGTCTTTATAGAGAGTGGAGGGAAAAACCTGCAGATGTGTCTTTATAGAGAGCGGAGAGAAAAACCTGCAGATGTGTCTGTATAGAGAGCGTAGAGAAAAACCTGCAGATGTGTCTGTATGGAGAGCGGAGGGAAAAACCTGCAGATGTGTCTTTATAAAGAGAGGAGGGAATCTTCTGGTTTCATCTAAATGTACACCCCATAGGGTACATTGGAGGCTTCAAAATATCCAGCTACTGATCAACCTCCAGGATCATCAATCAATCAGGATGGATCAATGAAATTCCAGATAAAAGAATATTGTAGGAATAAACACACATATACGGTACACAATTATACACTGTACACAAATGCACTGTACACACACGTATACATGTATATATACAGTATATCACAATAGTAAGTACACCCCTCACATTTTATATATTTTCATGGGACAACACTGCAGATCTGCAACTGTGATACAATGTATCAGTGTGCAGCTTGTATAACAGTGTAAATAGCTCATCACAGCCATTAATGTCTAAACCGCTGATAACAAAAGTGAGTACACCCCTAAGGATGACTATTAGTTGTATACTCCCCAAATCTGGCCTTTATGGAAGAGTGGCAAACAAAGCCATTTTTGAAAGTCATTAGACGTCCCATTTTCAGTTGACAAAAAGCCATGTAGGGGACACAGTGAGCAGGTGAAGAAGGGGCTCTGGTCAGAGGAGACCAAAGTACAACTTTTTGGGCTAAATGCAAAAAGGTATGTGCGACAGAAAAGTAATACTACACGTCACCCTGAAAACACCCTCCCCACTGTCAATTATGGTGGAGGCATCATCCTGCAGTGGGGAGGCTTTTATTCAGCAGGGACAGGGGAGCTGGTCAGAGGTGATGGGAAGATGGATGGAGATAAATACAGGGCAATCCTGGAGGAAAACCTTAGTCTTGAGACCAGGGTGTAGATTCACCTTCCAGCAGGACAACCACCCTATATATCCTGCAGCTACAATGGAGGCTTCAGATCAGAGCATATTCCTGTGTGTGATCGGCCCATTCACAGTCCAGACACAAATCCCATTGAGTATCTTTGACAAAACGTGAAAACTGCTGATCACAGAGGTCTCCATCCAATGTGCAAAGGTGGCAGAGATATCCCCCAAAAGGCAGAGAAAGGGGGTCCCGCAAAGCACTGACTCAGGGGGGCTGAATACAAATGCACATCACAATTTCCAGGTTTATATTTTTTAAACATTTAGAAAACCTTGTATCATTTCCTTTGACTTCACAAACACTTGTATTGGTGCCGGTAAATCACATACAACCCTAATAAAGCTCATTGATGAGTGAGCACTAATGCTCGAGTGTTAGTTCTCGAATCCAGCAGGATGGACACTCGGACGGACTCGACTCGGAAGTCAATGGGAAACACAAACATTTTTCTGGAAAAGGTGAGTGCTGATCTTCTATGATCAGGAGCGCACCGCTCCCCTGCCCCCAGCTTCTTGCTTGCCGGGGAACATTTGCTCCTGATCTTGAGACCCCTGATCACCGGACTGAATGCGTATTACCTTGTGTTGTGAGGGCTCCATTATAGTGACTGTGACTTTTCTTCGAGGACTTCTAGAGACGATCATCCTCGCTGTTGAGCACTTGCTCCATAAGAGATTGTCTACACTGAGTGTAATTTTGCACTTTTCGTGATTTTTTTTCCTCCGCACACTTTAATTTGTTTGCTGCAATCCACAGCTCTTGATGATTGACAGGTCAGATCAGCGGCTCCATCGCCCCCCTGGTCCCAGCTGTGCTCCCCCCAGTGCTGTTAGCCGAGATAGTTTTGCCTCTGCAGCTTTGGAGGAGTGCAGGGGCAGTGAGGGCAGCCAAAATCACCGATCCGGCTGCTTCAGACCGGTGCAACAAGCTGTCTGCTGAGAGCGTAAGCCCAGTGTCATCTGCTGCGAGCGTGAGCCGAGTGTCATATGCTGCGAGCGTGAGCCGAGTGTCATCTGCTGCGAGCATGAGCCCAGTGTCATCTGCTGCGAGCGTGAGCCCAGTGTCATCTGCTGCGAGCGTGAGCCGAGTGTCATCTGCTGCGAGCGTGAGCCCAGCATCATCTGCTGCGAGCGTGAGCCGAGTGTCATCTGCTGCGAGCGTGAGCCGACCGTCATCTGCTGCGTGCGTGAGCGTCCTCTGCTGCGAGCGTGAGCCGAACCTCATCTGCTGCGAGCGTGAGCCGAGTGTCATCTGCTGCGAGCGTGAGCCGAGTGTCATCTGCTGCGAGCGTGAGCCCAGTGTCATCTGCTGCGAGCGTGAGCCCAGCATCATCTGCTGCGAGTGTGAGCCAAGTGTCATCTGCTGCGAGCGTGAGTTGAGAGTCATCTGCTGCAAGCGTGAGCCCAGTGTCATCTGCTGCGAGCGTGAGCCCAGTGTCATCTGCTGCGAGTGTGAGCCAAGTGTCATCTGCTGCGAGCGTGAGTTGAGAGTCATCTGCTGCGAGCGTGAGCCCAGTGTCATCTGCTGCGAGCGTGAGCCCAGAATCATCTGCTGCGAGTGTGAGCCAAGTGTCATCTGCTGCGAGCGTGAGTTGAGAGTCATCTGCTGCGAGCGTGAGCCCAGTGTCATCTGCTGCGAGTGTGAGCCAAGTGTCATCTGCTGCGAGCGTGAGCCGAGTGTCATCTGATGCAAGCGTGAGTTGAGAGTCATCTGCTGCGAGCGTGAGCCAAATGTCATCTGCTGCGAGCGTGAGCCAAGTGTCATCTGCTGCGAGCGTGAGTCCAGTGTCATCTGCTGCGAGCGTGAGCCGAGTGTCATCTGCTGCGAGCGTGAGCCAAATGTCATCTGCTGCGAGCGTGAGCCAAGTGTCATCTGCTGCGAGCGTGAGTCCAGTGTCATCTGCTGCGAGCGTGAGCCGAGTGTCATCTGCTGCGAGCGTGAGCCGAGTGTCATCTGCTGCGAGCGTGAGCCCAGTGTCATCTGCTGCGAGCGTGAGCCCAGCATCATCTGCTGCGAGTGTGAGCCAAGTGTCATCTGCTGCGAGCGTGAGCCCAGTGTCATCTGCTGCGAGCGTGAGCCTAGTGTCATCTGCTGCGAGCGTGAGCCGAGTGTCATCTGCTGCGAGTGTGAGCCGAGTGTCATCTGCTGTATCCTACAGCTTTCAGTTTTGCTACAATATATACTTTTTGTTCTAGCTCTGCTACATCCCAAGCTCTCAGCTCTGCTACATACCAATCTCTCAGCTCTGCTACATTCCAAGCTCTTAGCTCTGCGTGAGCGGAGAGTCATCTGCTGCGAGCGTGAGCCGAGCGTCATCTGCTGCGAGCGTGAGCCGAGCGTCATCTGCTGCGAGCGTGAGCCGAGTGTCATCTGCTGCGAGCGTGAGCTGAGAGTCATCTGCTGCGAGTGTGAGCTGAGAGTCATCTGCTGCGAGCGTGAGCCGAGTGTCATCTGCTGCGAGCATGAGCCGAGTGTCATCTGCTGCGAGCGTAAGCCCAGTGTCATCTGCTGCGAGCATGAGCCCAGTGTCATCTGCTGCGAGCGTGAGCCGAGTGTCATCTGCTGCGAGCGTGAGCCGAGTGTCATCTGCTGCGAGCGTGAGCCCAGTGTCATCTGCTGCGAGCGTGAGCCCAGTGTCATCTGCTGCGAGCGTGAGCCCAGTGTCATCTGCTGCGAGCGTGAGCCGAGTGTCATCTGCTGTGAGCGTGAGCCGAGTGTCATCTGCTGTGAGCGTGAGCCGAGTGTCATCTGCTGTGAGCGTGAGCCGAGTGTCATCTGCTGCGAGCGTGAGCCGAGCGTCATCTGCTGCGAGTGTGAGCCCAGTGTCTTCTGCTGCGAGTGTGAGCCGAGTGTCATCTGCTGTATCCTACAGCTTTCAGTTTTGCTACAATATATACTTTTTGTTCTAGCTCTGCTACATCCCAAGCTCTCAGCTCTGCTACATACCAATCTCTCAGCTCTGCTACATTCCAAGCTCTTAGCTCTGCTACATCCCAAGCTCTCAGCTCTGCTACATCCCAATCTCTCAGCTCTGCTACATTCCAATCTCTCAGCTCTGCTACATCCCAATCTCTCAGCTCTGCTACATTCCAGGCTCTCAGCTCTGCTACATCCCAAGCTCTCAGATCTGGTACATCCCAAGCTCTCAGCTCTGCTACATCCCAATCTCTCAGCTCTGCTACATTCCAAGCTCTCAGCTCTGCTACATCCCAAGCTCTCAGCTCTGCTACATCCCAATCTCTCAGCTCTGCTACATTCCAAGCTCTTAGCTCTGCTACATCCCAAGCTATCAGCTCTGCTACATCCCAATCTCTCAGCTCTGCTACATTCCAATCTCTCAGCTCTGCTACATTCCAATCTCTCAGCTCTGCTACATCCCAATCTCTCAGCTCTGCTACATTCCAGGCTCTCAGCTCTGCTACATCCCAAGCTCTCAGCTCTGCTACATCCCAAGCTCTCAGCTCTGCTACATCCCAAGCTCTCAGCTCTGCTACATTCCAAGCTCTCAGCTCTGTTACATCCCAAGCTCTCAGCTCTGCTACATCCCAATCTCTCAGCTCTGCTACATTCCAAGCTCTTAGCTCTGCTACATCCCAAGCTCTCAGCTCTGCTACATCCCAATCTCTCAGCTCTGCTACATTCCAATCTCTCAGCTCTGCTACATCCCAATCTCTCAGCTCTGCTACATTCCAGGCTCTCAGCTCTGCTACATCCCAAGCTCTCAGCTCTGCTACATCCCAAGCTCTCAGCTCTGCTACATCCCAATCTCTCAGCTCTGCTACATTCCAAGCTCTCAGCTCTGCTACATCCCAAGCTCTCAGCTCTGCTACATCCCAATCTCTCAGCTCTGCTACATTCCAAGCTCTTAGCTCTGCTACATCCCAAGCTCTCAGCTCTGCTACATCCCAATCTCTCAGCTCTGCTACATTTCAATCTCTCAGCTCTGCTACATTCCAATCTCTCAGCTCTGCTACATCCCAATCTCTCAGCTCTGTTACATTCCAGGCTCTCAGCTCTGCTACATCCCAAGCTCTCAGCTCTGCTACATCCCAAGCTCTCAGCTCTGCTACATCCCAATCTCTCAGCTCTGCTACATTCCAAGCTCTCAGCTCTGTTACATCCCAAGCTCTCAGCTCTGCTACATCCCAAGCTCTCAGCTCTGCTACATCCCAATCTCTCAGCTCTGCTACATTCCAAGCTCTTAGCTCTGCTACATCCCAAGCTCTCAGCTCTGCTAAATCCCAATCTCTCAGCTCTGCTACATTCCAGGCTCTCAGCTCTGCTACATCCCAAGCTCTCAGCTCTGCTACATCCCAATCTCTTAGCTCTGCTACATTCCAAGCTCTTAGCTCTGCTACATCCCAAGCTCTCAGCTCTGCTACATCCCAATCTCTCAGCTCTGCTACATCCCAATCTCTCAGCTCTGCTACATTCCAATCTCTCAGCTCTGCTACAATCCAGGCTCTCAGCTCTGCTACATCCCAAGCTCTCAGCTCTGCTACATCCCAAGCTCTCAGCTCTGCTACATCCCAAGCTCTCAGCTCTGCTACATTCCAAGCTCTCAGCTCTGCTACATCCCAAGCTCTCAGCTCTGCTACATCCCAATCTCTCAGCTCTGCTACATCCCAATCTCTCAGCTCTGCTACATTCCAATCTCTCAGCTCTGCTACAATCCAGGCTCTCAGCTCTGCTACATCCCAAGCTCTCAGCTCTGCTACATCCCAAGCTCTCAGCTCTGCTACATTCCAAGCTCTCAGCTCTGCTACATCCCAAGCTCTCAGCTCTGCTACATTCCAGGCTCTCAGCTCTGCTACATCCCAAGCTCTCAGCTCTGCTACATCCCAAGCTCTCAGCTCTGCTACAATCCAGGCTCTCAGCTCTGCTACATCCCAAGCTCTCAGCTCTGCTACATCCCAAGCTCTCAGCTCTGCTACATTCCAAGCTCTCAGCTCTGCTACATCCCAAGCTCTCAGCTCTGCTACATTCCAGGCTCTCAGCTCTGCTACATCCCAAGCTCTCAGCTCTGCTACATTCCAAGCTCTCAGCTCTGCTACATCCCAAGCTCTCAGCTCTGCTACAGAAAAAAAAATCCAATAGCTCACCTAGACCTTGCAATTCATGTGGTGAAAAGATTAGATGCCCGGTCCAAGACAGGCCGGATACTGCCGAAAAGCGTGCATAAGGAGTAGAGATAAAACCAGCACCTACTCAGGAAGCCAAAAAAACCTTTCCATCATGATTAAGGGACAAATTTTTGGGGCCTGAAACGCGTAAACGTGGTCTACTTTTAATATTGCATTATGGTTATATATACACGTTTTTTGCAATAAAGAAAATTTTATTGGATGTCCTGAGTAGGTGCTGGTTTTCTCATCTACTTCTTATCTCAGCTCTGCTACATCCAAGGCTCTAAGATCTGCTTCATCCAATGCTCTCAGGCCTGCTACATGTCAAGCTCTCAGCTCTACTACATCCCAATCTCTCAGCTCTGATACATCCCAATCTCTCAGCTCTGCTACATCCCAAGCTCTCAGCTCTGCTACATCCCAATCTATCAGCTCTGCTACATCCCAAGCTCTCAGCTCTGCTACATCCTAATCTCTCAGCTCTGATACATCCTAATCTTCCAGCTCTGATACATCCCAATCTCTCAGCTCTGCTACATCCCAATCTCTCAGCTCTGCTACATCCCAAGCTCTCAGCTCTGCTACATCCCAATCTATCAGCTCTGCTACATCCCAAGCTCTCAGCTCTACTACATCCTAATCTCTCAGCTCTGCTACATCCCAATCTTTCAGCTCTGCTACATTCCAAGCTCTCAGCTCTGCTACATCCCAAGCTCTCAGCTCTGCTACATTCCAAGCTCTCAGCTCTGCTACATCCCAAGCTCTCAGCTCTACTACATCCTAATCTCTCAGCTCTGATACATCCCAATCTTTCAGCTCTGCTACATCCCAATCTCTCAGCTCTGCTACATCCCAATCTCTCAGCTCTGATACATCCCAATTTCTCAGCTCTTATACATCCCAGGCTCTCAGCTCTGCCACATCCCAAGCTCTCAGCTCTACTACATCAAATGGTCTAAGCTCAGCTACATTCAAATCTCTCTGCTCTGCTACATCCCAGGCTGTAAACTATGAAACATCCCAATCTCTCAGCTCTGATACATCTCAGGCTCTCAGCTCTGCTACATCCCCATCTCTCAGCTCTGCTACATCCCAATCTCTCAGTTCTGCTGCATCCCAATCTCTCAGCTCTGATACATCCCAGGCTCTCAGCTCTGCTACATCCCAATCTCTCAGTTCTGCTGCATCCCAATCTCTCAGCTCTGATACATCCCAGGCTCTCAGCTCTGCTATATCAAATAGTCTAAGTTCTGCTACATTCCAATCTCTCTGATCTGCTACATCCCAGGCTCGCTGCTCTGCTACATCCAAAGCTCTCAGCACTGCTACAACAAATGCTCTCCGCTCTGCTACATCCCAGAATCGCAGCTATTCTACGTCTCAAGCTCTCAGCTCTGTTACAGCCGATTCTATTCTGCTACCTCTGACATCAGCCTCTTCTTTTCTCCACCTACATTTGCCACACTCAGTGTTTCTATAGTTCAGGTTCTCTCACCGGTGATTTCTGACAATCTCAGCTCTGCTGCATCTGGCTCCCTGTTCTGCTACATCCTAGGCTATTCTGCTACCTCTTTTTTTTCCTATACTGAACCTCTCTGATACTTTTGTATCTCAGCTGTATTGTATCTGAATATACCTGACGTTACCAGCTCAGCTACATCTGACACTCTCAGCTCTGCTACATCGCCTGATTATTCCGCAGTAGCGCACACACAAGCGTCTGCTGCTGCAATAATTGATGTTTTCTCGGATTTACATGTGAGTGATGAAATGTTTCTCTACATGTGTCCTGCACCCGTGCGCTTCATATGTATGAGCCGAGTGTTACTCTGCAGCACATGAATAATTCCCTGATAATCTTATCATGATGGAGAAGCTGCACACACAGTATATATATATACACGGACCGTGATACAAAGGCTTCATCTCTGCGGTGAGGGACACATTATATCCATATAATAACTATAAGACGATATTCTCATTTCATCACACTGCCCCCTTCTGGCCGCATCCGGTAATGTTATAAAACTTTTGGGGAACTATTTATTCAGTTATTTCAAAGTTTTTGGAACAAATTTTGCAAAACTGTAGCAAAATGCAAATCATGAACGGTCTGAACAGACACAAACGAGGAATAATGAATTAAAGGGATTAAATGCAAGAACACGGGCGGCTCACGAGCAAGGATGGCGCCATTCCTGAGAGAAAGAGGTAGTTTTTTCCTAATCTCATACGACCCCTTCAAATGGCCCCTGATCATTACGGGGCCCCTCCATTCAGACTGTGCAGCACTTCTCCTGATATTTGCATTAGGGGTTTTGTTTCTCGCAAATTATTAGCATTTTCTAAGGAAAAATCAGCTCACAATGTACTTGCTACAAAGTAGCCAGTGCTAGCAAGCAGAGCTGCAGTGTAAAGCATGTGGGAAAAGCAGAGCAGTAACAAGAGCCTTTAAAAGGAGACACATTATAAGTTTCAGTCTATCTGAGACTGCAATAAGAAACAATGAAGCAAAACACTTACATATCAGGGCTGTGGGCTAATAGAGCTGAGCTGCAGTATAAAGCATGGCGGAGAGATAAATAAGAATCTGCGACAAGGGCCTTTAAAAAGAGACACATTATGGGTTTCAGAGTATCTTAGACTCCAATAAGAAACAATTAAGAAAAATAGAGTTACATATGAGGGCTGTGGTCAAATAGAGCTGAGCTGCAGTATAAAGCATGGCGGAGAGATAAATAAGAATTGGAGACATCATGCATTTCTGGCTAAACAGTAGGAAGCGTTTCAGAAAACCTCACACTCCAATTGCTAATGATTGCAGACTGGAGTTACTGGGGTGCAGTATAAAGCATGGTGGAAAGGGACAGAATGACAGACTGAAACTACAAAATTATGACAAAGGAAGATGGCTTTCAGACTTTATCATACACTACATAACTCAGTAATAAGAATTGCATCCTAATTTAAGAGTGCAGCAGTGTAAAGTATGGTGGACGTGCAAAGCCATTTCCAGAGCTTCTGATAGATTTTATATAAAGAGGTGGAAACAAAACAATGTATCAGATTACTGCAGTTCATGGGGGTTTGTGGGGTAGTTCTCCTGGCAGTCGGGGGTCCATGGCAAGGACATTCCAGGGACATTCCGGGACTTTTCTATGGGGCCCCAGGATTTCTCCCGGGTGTGTAGATATTACAGGTTAGGAGCCTCAGCATCAGACTGCATAAGCGAGCCACTCCAGCCACTACAAGTCCCAGCATGCCTCCTCAATCCGGCTGTGAAAACTATGCAACGGATGCGGCGAAAACACCGCATCCTTTGCATAAGTTTTTACATGCGGCCCGTCCGTTTTTTTCCGGTTGCGGCATGCTACTGAGCATGCGCAGTGGAAAAAAACGCATGCGGCGACCGGATGCGTTTTTTTCCGCATCGCGCCGCATCTGGCCTCCATAGGTATGCATTGAAAAATGCGCCGCAGCGGCCGGATGCGGCGCGATGCTGTGTTTTTTGCCGGAGCAAAAAACGTTGCAGGGAACGTTCGATCCGGCCGCGGCATCGGCTAAATCTGCCGCATGCGGCCAAAACCGGACCGAACGCAAGCCCCTGCGGCACAATACGGCACTAATGTAAGTCTATGCAAAAAAAAAACGCAATCGGCGTTACAAAGCCGGTTGCGGTTTTTCTGCAGAACGCCGTATTGTGCCGCAGAGCAAAAATCCGGATGTGTGAAAGCAGCCTTAGATGGAGACAGTCATGAGCATATCCTCTGATGGAGCAGTCAGTATTCCCAACATGTGCCAGCATGGCCGCCCGCCGGAGCCTCCTGTGTGCAGGACTGTAGGACACTGCGCTTCTGGCACAGGCTTGGCATGCTGGCACTTGTAGTCTCATATTACAGAGCACACCAGGCACCAGGGTAGCCGGCCAATGTGCTGAAGACAACGTGCAAGAAAAGGGGACCCTATCCAGATCCTAGAAGATGACTTTGAGGGTTCATATCCCAGTTAATCCTTGTAACTCCATCACTAGTCATTACAGGTACCCCGGGTAACCAGGAGTAAGGTGTGCAGCTGCACTGTGTGGGGTACACACTGTGTTGTGCAGCTGAAGTGTGTGGGATACACAGTGTGGTGTGCAGCTGCAGTGTGTGGGGTACACAGTGTGGTGTGCAGCTGCACTGTGTGGGGTACACACTGTGCTGTGCAGCTGAAGTGTGTGGGATACACAGTGTGGTGTGCAGCTGCAGTGTGTGGGGTACACAGTGTGGTGTGCAGCTGCATTGTTTCAAATTCACAGTGTGGTGTGCAGCTGCAGTGTGTGGGGTACACAGCATGGTGTGCAGCTGCAGTGTGTGGGGTACACAGTGTGGTGTGCAGCTGCATTGTTTCAAATTCACAGTGTGGTGTGCAGCTGCAGTGTGTGGGGTACACAGCATGGTGTGCAGCTGCAGTGTGTGGGGTACACAGTGTGGTGTGCAGCTGCAGTGTGTGGGGTACACATTGTGGTGTGCAGCTGCAGTGTGTGGGGTACACATTGTGGTGTGCAGCTGCAGTGTGTGGGGTACACAGCATGGTGTGCAGCTGCATTGTTTCAAATTCACAGTGTGATGTGCAGCTGCAGTGTGTGGGATACACAGTGTGGTGTGCAGCTGCAGTGTGTGGGGTACACAGTGTGGTGTACAGCTGCAGTGTGTGGGGTACACAGTGTGGTGTGCAGCTGCAGTGTGTGGGGTACACAGCATGGTGTGCAGCTGCAGTGTGTGGGGTACACAGTGTGGTGTGCAGCTGCAGTGTGTGGGGTACACAGTGTGGTGTGCAGCTGCAGTGTGTGGGGTACACATTGTGGTGTGCAGCTGCAGTGTGTGGGGTACACATTGTGGTGTGCAGCTGCAGTGTGTGGGGTACACAGTGTGGTGTGCAGCTGCATTGTTTCAAATTCACAGTGTGGTGTGCAGCTGCAGTGTGTGGGGTACACAGCATGGTGTGCAGCTGCAGTGTGTGGGGTACACAGTGTGGTGTGCAGCTGCAGTGTGTGGGGTACACAGTGTGGTGTGCAGCTGCAGTGTGTGGGGTACACAGCATGGTGTGCAGCTGCAGTGTGTGGGGTACACAGTGTGGTGTGCAGCTGCAGTGTGTGGGGTACACAGTGTGGTGTGCAGCTGCAGTGTGTGGGGTACACATTGTGGTGTGCAGCTGCAGTGTGTGGGGTACACATTGTGGTGTGCAGCTGCAGTGTGTGGGGTACACAGCATGGTGTGCAGCTGCATTGTTTCAAATTCACAGTGTGATGTGCAGCTGCAGTGTGTGGGGTACACAGTGTGGTGTGCAGCTGCAGTGTGTGGGGTACACAGTGTGGTGTGCAGCTGCAGTGTGTGGGGTACACAGCGTGGTGTGCAGCTGCAGTGTGTGGGGTACACAGTGTGGTGTGCAGCTGCAGTGTGTGGGGTACACAGTGTGGTGTGCAGCTGCAGTGTGTGGGGTACACAGTGTGGTGTGCAGCTGCAGTGTGTGGGGTACACAGCATGGTGTGCAGCTGCAGTGTGTGGAGTACACAGTGTGGTGTGCAGCTGCAGTGTGTGGGGTACACAGTGTGGTGTGCAGCTGCAGTGTGTGGGGTACACAGTGTGGTGTGCAGCTGCAGTGTGTGGGGTACACAGCATGGTGTGCAGCTGCAGTGTGTGGAGTACACAGTGTGGTGTGCAGCTGCAGTGTGTGGGGTACACAGTGTGGTGTGCAGCTGCAGTGTGTGGGGTACACAGCATGGTGTGCAGCTGCAGTGTGTGGGGTACACAGTGTGGTGTGCAGCTGCAGTGTGTGGGGTACACAGTGTGGTGTGCAGCTGCAGTGTGTGGGGTACACAGTGTGGTGTGCAGCTGCAGTGTGTGGGGTACACAGTGTGGTGTGCAGCTGCAGTGTGTGGGGTACACAGCATGGTGTGCAGCTGCAGTGTGTGGGGTACACAGTTTGGTGTGCAGCTGGTTACATGATGTGGTTACATCAGCACTGAGCGCAGGTCTGTATATACAGCGGTCAGAGGTATAATGTCAGGAGAGGAGTCCGGGCACATCATCAGGAGAGGAGTCCGGTCACATCATCAGGAGAGGAGTCCGGTCCCATCATCAGGAGAGGAGTCTAGTCACTCATCATCAGGAGAGGAGTCCGGTCACATCATCAGGAGAGGAGTTCGGTCACTCATCATCAGGAGAGGAGTCCGGTCACATCATCAGGAGAGGAGTCCGGTCCCATCATCAGGAGAGGAGTCCGGTCATATCATCAGGAGAGGAGTCCGGTCACTCATCATCAGGAGAGGAGTCCAGTCACATCATCAGGAGAGGAGTTCGGTCACTCATCATCAGGAGAGGAGTCCGGTCCCATCATCAGGAGAGGAGTCCAGTCACATCATCAGGAGAGGAGTCCGGTCCCATCATCAGGAGAGGAGTCTAGTCACATCATCAGGAGAGTCCAGTCACTCATCATCAGGAGAGGAGTCCAGTCACATCATCAGGAGAGGAGTTCGGTCACATCATCAGGAGAGGAGTCCGGTCCCATCATCAGGAGAGGAGTCCGGTCACATCATCAGGAGAGGAGTCCGGTCACTCATCATCAGGAGAGGAGTCCAGTCACATCATCAGGAGAGGAGTTTGGTCACTCATCATCAGGAGAGGAGTCCGGTCACATCATCAGGAGAGGAGTCCGGTCACTCATCATCAGAAGAGGAGTCCGGTCACATCATCAGGAGAGAAGTCCGGTCACTCATCATCAGGAGAGGAGTCCGGTCACATCATCAGGAGAGGAGTCCGGTCACTCATCATCAGGAGAGGAGTCCGGTCAATCATCATCATCAGGAGAGGAGTCCGGTCACTCATCATCAGGAGAGGAGTCCGGTCACATCATCAGGAGAGAAGTCCGATCACTCATCATCAGGAGAGGAGTCCGGTCAATCATCATCAGGAGAGGAGTCCGGTCAATCATCATCAGGAGAGGAGTCCGGTCACTCATCATCAGGAGAGGAGTCCGGTCACTCATCATCAGGAGAGGAGTCCGGTCACTCATCATCAGGAGAGGAGTCCGGTCACATCATCATCAGGAGAGGAGTCCGGTCACTCATCATCAGGAGAGGAGTCCGGTCACATCATCAAGAGAGGAGTCCGGTCACTCATCATCAGGAGAGGAGTCCGGTCACATCATCAGGAGAGGAGTCCGGTCACTCATCATCAGGAGAGGAGTCCGGTCACATCATCAGGAGAGGAGTCCGGTCACTCATCATCAGGAGAGGAGTCCGGTCACTCATCATCAGGAGAGGAGTCCGGTCACTCATCATCAGGAGAGGAGTCCGGTCACTCATCATCAGGAGAGGAGTCCGGTCACACCATCAGGAGAGGAGTCCGGTCACTCATCATCAGGAGAGGAGTCTGGTCACACCATCAGGAGAGGAGTCCGGTCACACCATCAGGAGAGAAGTCCGGTCACACCATCAGGAGAGAAGTCCGGTCACTCATCATAAGGAGAGGAGTCCGGTCAATCATCATCAGGAGAGGAGTCCGGTCACTCATCATCAGGAGAGGAGTCCGGTCACTCATCATCAGGAGAGGAGTCCGGTCACACCATCAGGAGAGGAGTCCGGTCACACTATCAGGAGAGAAGTCCGGTCACTCATCATCAGGAGAGGAGTCCGGTCAATCATCATCAGGAGAGGAGTCCGGTCACTCATCATCAGGAGAGGAGTCCGGTCACACCATCAGGAGAGGAGTCCGGTCACTCATCATCAGGAGAGGAGTCCGGTCACACATTCTAACCTCATGTGGTGATACAATGTGTAATGATAATAATAATCATTAAGAAGAGAGAATCACACAGAGCTGGAAATATTCATTCTCACAATCACCTGGTGGACACATTCTACTGCTCAGTCTGGGCTATTACAGAGGCTAAAAGCAACTTACAGACAAAAGAACTCAGCAGATGGGGGGACGCGGCCCCCCTATAAGAGGAGTCACTGAAGAATATTACTGGGAAAATCAACTGCACTGTACAGGACACGAGTCACATCCCGGGGGCACAACCAGCAAAGAAGAGAAGCCAGGAAAGAGGAAGAAACGTAGAAGATGCAAGGAAGAAAAAGAGAAAGAGCAAGGAGAAAAAGAAGAGAGGCAGGGGTAAATAGGAAGAGGAGGAAAAACAGAGGGGAAGAAGGCAAAATAACAAGGAGGAGGGGAAAAAAGTAAACGAAGAGGAAAAGAGAGAGAAGAAAAGAAACAGGAAGCAAAAGAGAAAGATGAAGCAAAAAACTAAGGAAAAGAGGAAGGAAAAAAAAGGAAGAAAAAAATGTAAAAAGGTGGAGAGAAAAATTAAAAGAAGGAAGAAATAAGAAAGGAAGAGGAAAAAGAACAAATAAGGAGAGGAAGAAGCAAAAAGATAAGGAGGAGGAAGAGTAAGAAAAAGAAGAGGAAAAACAAGGAAGAAAAAATGTAGCAAGAAGGAAGGAAAAAAGTAAATCAAGAAAGAGAAAAAAGAAAGGGAAGAGGAAAAAGAATAAGAAGAGGAAGAAGCAAAAAACTAAGGAAAAGAAGCATAAGAAGAAGAAAGGAGATGTTGGATAAGAAGAGGCAGTGGGGACATAAGATAGGTCTGAGACATGGAGAGCAACAGCAGACACTGCTCATACGGTCACAGGTAAATAGAGGCCAGGAAAAGGAAGAAGGAAAAAGAGGTAAAAGAAGCAGACAAAGCAGGAGCTGACGTCTCATTCTGCTTATTGGTAAGATGAATCCATACTGTGAGCACCTGAAGACACCAGAAGACCACACACTGGAGAGACAACGGTCATCTCTGGTCACCAGAAGACCACACACTGGAGAGACAACGGTCATCTCTGGTCACCAGAAGACCACACACTGGAGAGACAACGGTCATCTCTGGTCACCAGAAGACCACACACTGGAGAGACAACGGTCATCTCTGGTCACCAGAAGACCACACACTGGAGAGACAACGGTCATCTCTGGTCACCAGAAGACCACACACTGGAGAGACAACGGCCATCTCTGGTCACCAGAAGACCACACACTGGAGAGACAACGGTCATCTCTGGTCACCAGAAGACCACACACTGGAGAGACAACGGTCATCTCTGGTCACCAGAAGACCACATACTGGAGAGACAACGGTCATCTCTGGTCACCAGAAGACCACACACTGGAGAGACAACGGTCATCTCTGGTCACCAGAAGACCACACACTGGAGAGACAACGGTCATCTCTGGTCACCAGAAGACCACATACTGGAGAGACAACGGTCATCTCTGGTCACCAGAAGACCACACACTGGAGAGACAACGGTCATCTCTGGTCACCAGAAGACCACACACTGGAGAGACAACGGCCATCTCTGGTCACCAGAAGACCACACACTGGAGAGACAACGGTCATCTGTGGTCACAAGAAGCAGATTGAAACCTAATTCACCAATTGATAGAATGAATTCAGACGTTCAGTAACGGAAAACCTGGTGACCGAAAACGACATTCTGAAGATATGATCATCACCAAAAAGAGCAAGAGAAGACTGAGGACTCAGCCAACCCCGAGACTGGACATTCAGGAGAAGCTCTGGTCCTGTGGTCACCAAGACTCTGGCCCCTTGATGCCATCACTGAAGGAACATGATGCAGTCCCAGGGTGGTCCCCAGTCACACATTGGTCTCCAGTCTCTGGGTGGTCCCAAGTCACACAGTGGTCTTGAGTCCCAGGGTGGTCCCCAGTCCAATGGTGATCCCCAGTCACACAGTGGTCCCCAGTCACACATTGGTTGTCAGTACCAAGGTGGTCCCCAGTCCCAGGATGGTCCCCAGTGCCTGGGTAGTCCCCAGTCACACATTGGTCCCCAGTCCCAGGATGGTCCCCAGACACACATTGGACCCCAGGCACACATTGGCCCCCAGTCCCAGCATGGTCTACAGTCCCAGGATAGTCTCCAGTCCCAGAATGGTTCCCCATCTAAGGGTGGTCCACAATCCCAGGATGGTCCCCTGTTCCAGAGTGGTTCCCAGTCCCAGGGTGGTCATCAGTCCCAGGGTGGTCTCCAGTCCCAAAATGGTCCCTCGTCCCAGGGTGGTCCACAGTCTTAGGATGGTCCCCATTTCCAGAGTGGTCCCCAGTCCCAGGGTGGTTCCCAGTCTCAGAATGGTCTACAGTCGCAGGGTAGTCCCCAGTCCCAGGATGGTCACCAGTCCCAGAAAGGTCACCAGTCCAGGGGCGTCCCCTGTCCCTGAATGGTTCACAGACCCAGGATGGTCCCTAGTTTCAGAGTGGTCCCCAGTCCCAGAATGGTCTCCAGTCTCAGGGTGGACCCCAGTAAACAGCATGGTCACCAGTCCCAGGGTGGTTCCCAGTCCCAGAATGATCTCCAGTCCCAGGGGCATCCCCAGTCCCAGGATGGTCCACAGATCCAGGATGGTCCCCAGTCCTACAGTGGTCCCCAGTCCCAGGGTGGTTCCCAGTCCCAGAATGATCTCCAGTCTCAGGGTGGACCCCAGTAAACAGCATGGTCCCCAGTCCCAGGGGCATCCCCAGTCCCAGGATGGTCCACAGATCCAGGATGGTCCCCAGTCCCACAGTGGTCCCCAGTCCCAGTTTGCCGGTACTCACGCTGCTGTTGTGTCCGGACCAGTGCACCATGGCTTGGTTGTGAGCGGAGTCTCCAGTCAGGGCAAACGTTGTGCTGCTTAACTTCAGCTCCTCCGCGCGGAAGCGGCTCCCCCTGTCCGGGTCACCGGGCTGAGCTCGGGTCACCCTGCGCCCCTCGGCGTCTCTGACCCGTCTCCCTGCCCTGCTGGGCACCTCGTGTGAGTCTCTGGCAGATTGCCCGCCTGGCAGACGCTTGTGTGGGGGCATTGCTGCACCTGGCAGGGGGTCGGTGCCCATCACATCATCAGTCTGTGCCCCTCCAGATTGTTCAGTCTTCATCTTGTCATTGGTCTGCGAACCCCCAAAGTGGCCATCAGTCCCAGCACCCCCAGTCTGGTCAGCCAGTGCTTCCTCTGCACCCCCAGGTGCCCCCGGCCCCACAGGCTCCTCATTAATCCACGAATCCAGAAAGCTGGCACTGTCCTCCTGCAACCTGTCAGCAGCCAGCGCCTGCCCAACTGCCCAGTGCCTGCCAGCTGCCCAGTGCCTGCCAGCTGCCCGGGCTCCGGGGTCCTCCGGCTCCTGCAGGCGGATGTGCTGCTGGCAGGAGGCGCAGGTCAGGGCTCCTCTGCCCTCTCGTGCCATCCTCACCACAGTGACCAGGAGCAGCAGCCCCCAGCCCCAGAGACCCCCCATACCCGCGCTCCGGGGGTCCTCACTGCAACTCCATAGAAGTTACTCCGCTCAGTGTGGAAGGAGCCGCCGAGGAGAAGAGAAGAGGAAGACGAGGAGGAAGACGAGGAGGAAGAGAAGGAGGAGAAGGAATCTTCGTGCGGAGCTGATGGTGTCGCTCGGGGTTTTGATGAAGGATCTGGCAGACAGGGGTGGAGCTGGATGGAGGGAGAGAGAGAGGGAGGATGGAGAGGAGAGGAGAGGATGGAGAGAGAAGGGAGACAAAGTTCTGCTGAGAGAGACAGAGGAGGAGGCAGAGACTACAGAGACTGCACCGAGCGCAGAGACTACAGAGACTGCACCGAGCGCAGAGGATGGAGAGAGCAGAGGAGAAGGGGAGACAGAGTTCTGCTGAGAGAGACAGAGGAGGAGGAGGCAGAGACTGCACCGAGCGCAGAGGATGGAGAAGAGGGAGCACAGGAGAAGTGGAGACAAACTTCTGCTGAGAACTGGAGGGCTGAGAGACAGAGAGGAGGAGAAAGAGACTGCAGAGTGCAGATACTACAGAGAGTACAGAGACTGAAGAGAGCAGAGTGCAGATACTACAGAGAGCACAGAGACTGAAGAGTGCAGAGTGCAGATACTACAGAGAGCAGAGAGCACAGAGACTGAAGAGTGCAGAGACTGAAGAGTGCAGAGACTTAAGAGCGCAGAGACTGAAGAGTGCAGAGACTGCAGATAGTGCAGAGACTGCAGAGTGCAGAGACTGAAGAGCGCAGGGTGCAGAGACTGAAGAGTGCAGAGACTGAAGAGAGCAGAGACTGCAGATAGTGCAGAGACTGAAGAGAGCAGAGACTGCAGATAGTGCAGAGACTGAAGAGCGCAGGGTGCAGAGACTGAAGAGTGCAGAGACTGAAGAGTGCAGAGACTGCAGATAGTGCAGAGACTGAAGAGAGCAGAGACTGCAGATAGTGCAGAGACTGAAGAGCGCAGGGTGCAGAGACTGAAGAGTGCAGAGACTGAAGAGAGCAGAGACTGCAGATAGTGCAGAGACTGAAGAGAGCAGAGACTGCAGATAGTGCAGAGACTGAAGAGCGCAGGGTGCAGAGACTGAAGAGTGCAGAGACTGAAGAGTGCAGAGACTGCAGATAGTGCAGAGACTGAAGAGAGCAGAGACTGCAGATAGTGCAGAGACTGAAGAGCGCAGGGTGCAGAGACTGAAGAGTGCAGAGACTGAAGAGTGCAGAGACTGCAGATAGTGCAGAGACTGAAGAGGGCAGAGACTGAAGAGAGCAGAGACTGCAGATAGTGCAGAGACTGAAGAGGGCAGAGACTGAAGAGAGCAGAGACTGCAGACTGTGCTGAAGTTCTCTGCTTCTGATACAGATGTAGCAGAGCTGAATTTGTCATTGAGCTCTTTTTGCTGGGACGATTCCGGGGCAGTTATGTGTTTGCCCTCACTGCAGATATCACATGAATTATCTACATCTGACTCGCAGCAGAGATAATCCCGGCTCTTCTACATCCAGCTCTGTTCCTATATATCTGACAACTGATCAGTGCTGCATCTGACAACCTCCACTCTTCTACTCCTGGCACAGTCAGTGCTGTCACCTCTGCTACATGTGACTGAGAATGTGAATAATCTGAACACTGTGGGATGCAGCAAAGCACTGCTATATCTTTGTCAGCTCCGCCACATGACAACTCTATACATCCAGCAAACTCAGCTCTGCTACATAGAAAAACTCTACTTAGATTAGACAAACTCGGCCCTGATATACCAGACAGATCCTGCTGATCCATAAAGAGATACTTCTGACCATGATGTGTTTTGCATTCCGAATTTCTCACCAGTTTCTCTGCAGGCTTTGTATTTCATTTGTATCTGACTCTGAGCTGGTGGGTAGAGACTCGCTGCTAGGATGTGTCCCATACACCGCGCACACAGGCCCGAGGGATTCCTGCTCTCTTGTCTTTAGGTATTAGGAGACATATCTTCCGAAGTAGCAGCACAGAGGACGTAGTACGGCAGCACTGAGCAGTGTAGATGTGAATCCAGCTCTGGAGTGAGGTAAAAGACTTGTTAGAAAGCTCAGCAGGATCTTTCTGTGTCCCTCTGCCTCTGTACTTACTCTGCTCCTCACTCCTCTGCCCAGAGTGTAATCGGAGGAGCAACCTGACCCCTCACTCATCTTGTCTTGAAGAAGATGGATTTTAGATGACTGTCAGCTGCTCAGAGTCCTCCCTCCTCAGCGGCGGAGATTGAACAGCTGTCAGTCTGGTTGGATTGGTGGAGATTGAATACATCGGACTCATCAGCTCTCTTATTCTTTATCTTGACTCCTAAAATATTCATCTTAATATCAGGATGATACCGCCATTCTGACAAGAACGCTCACAGAAAGTGTGCCACCCCTGCAGCGGTCGAACCGCTCGCATCCGGGATTTGCTGTGGCTCGAGGGTCTCCGGACCGGGGGCTTGCAGCCACTCGAATGTAAAGGAGGGGTATTTACAGGAGATAAGAGTTTGTGACGCCACCCGTGGTTCGCGGTAAGGGGAGTACCGTCACTGCCGATGGGAGTACTCGGGTGAGATGGAGTGGCGGCAGCCAGATGACGTTCCCTCCACTAATAGGGGAGGCCCCGGGACGCTGGATGATGGTGTTGGGGAGCGTGGTGCGGATTGGAAGCAGGGGATGATCATGTACTCACTCAGACAGCGTCGGCGATGAAAAGCAAATAAGAAAGCCGCGGAGACACCATCACGTGTTTCTCAACGCTGGCAGGAAACTAGCCAGGTCTTTCACCGGGAAGGAACAACCATGGGAAGGGCAGTCACCAGTCAAGGAGACCACCTATACCAAACATGGTATCCATCCACAGACAGCCGTTTCGGGGTATTTGCCCCTCATCAGTGTGGAGTAGGAATCTGGCTAGTGGGGGCAATGCCTAGTATAAGACTACTTAAGCAAGCATTGTTGACCTTAGGGAGATCATACTTCCCAGGGGGCAATGCTCTAGAATCACTGCGTTGAGAAACACGTGATGGTGTCTCCGCAGTGGATATGTTGATCTCCCTAAGGTCAACAATGCTTGCTTAAGTAGTCTTATACTAGGCATTGCCCCCACTAGCCAGATTCCTACTCCACACTGATGAGGGGCAAATACCCCGAAACGGCTGTCTGTGGATGGATACCATGTTTGGTATAGGTGGTCTCCTTGACTGGAGACTGCCCTTCCCGTGGTTGTTCCTTCCTGGTGAAAGACCTGGCTAGTTTCCTGCCAGCGTTGAGAAACACGTGATGGTGTCTCCGCGGCTTTCTTATTTGCATACTTCCCAGGGGGCAATGCTCTAGAATCACTGCGTTGAGAAACACGTGATGGTGTCTCCGCAGTGGATATGTTGATCTCCCTAAGGTCAACAATGCTTGCTTAAGTAGTCTTTTACTAGGCATTGCCCCCACTAGCCAGATTCCTACTCCACACTGATGAGGGGCAAATACCCCGAAACGGCTGTCTGTGGATGGATACCATGTTTGGTATAGGTGGTCTCCTTGACTGGAGACTGCCCTTCCCGTGGTTGTTCCTTCCCGGTGAAAGACCTGGCTAGTTTCCTGCCAGCGTTGAGAAACACGTGATGGTGTCTCCGCGGCTTTCTTATTTGCATACTTCCCAGGGGGCAATGCTCTAGAATCACTGCGTTGAGAAACACGTGATGGTGTCTCCGCAGTGGATATGTTGATCTCCCTAAGGTCAACAATGCTTGCTTAAGTAGGCGATGAAAAGCAGACTCTGACAACAAGGTAAACCAAGTCTCTGGGTGCCGCTGCCGTCTTGGGGGAACCCGTCCAGGTATCCGTCCCCTATAGTACTGCCGGGTGGTCCGGAGCCTGCCTCCGTGCACAAATTTGAAGTGTTCTGGTGGCCCATTGGCATAAAGCTGTCCGGGCCCCGCTCCCTACTTGTTGGTAGTGGAACTGTACTCTCAAGGGCTCATGCTTGGGAATTCTGTGGGTTGCGTGGGTTGGAAAGCCCTATCCCCCTCCTTGCGCTAGTGCCCCCGATCTCTGAGCTTCTTGGGGACAGTCCATAAAGTCACTATCCTCCGCAGGTTAATTGCTGGGTTGCCTGAAGCTACTCCCCGATCTAGGGTCCAGTATCCCGCCGTGCTTTCGGTCCCGGACCGGTTATTAGATTCAAATACCTTCCGTCCTCCAAGACCGGGTCCAGGCACCCAGCCTCAATACCCTGCGACCGGGTCTCTGACTCCTCCAGCCCAGACCACCGTCTGCAACCCAACCTCTCACTCCCAGGGAGCCACACACTCCCAGCTCCTCACGACTCGAGGGCTAACACTACACTGTTCTGACTATTTCCCTGCCACCAGTCTGCCTGACCCCTAGGTGGACGGCCCTATTCCAGCTCAGCAGCCCACTGGTGTGCCTGACAGGGTGTGGTGTGAGGTGTGGTTGTGAATTGGATGCTGATTAAAACAGTACCATAGGTTGGGAACCCAGAATCATGGGGGGTTGAGTCCCGCACTAGAGATAAAGAGCATGCAGTACCCTGTGATGCCCTGACTAGTCCAGGGGCGTCACATAAGTACACCAGCCTCATGAGGTGTAAGAGAGCTATTTATTTATGTAGGCCATTAGTATTGTGAAAGCTGGTAACAGATCTGCTTTAAAATAAAAAAAATGTAAGAGACGTGACTGGGAATTGATCGCCTTGAGCATGAGGCATAGAAATAGGAGACGGAGGCGAAAGCAGGGGCTGTACACCTAAAAAAAGCCAAAATACAAGTGAGAGAGGAGAGAGCAGGGGCTGTACACCTAAAAAAAAGCCAAAATACTGGTGAGAGAGGAGAGAGCAGGGGCTGTACACCTAAAAAAAGCCAAAATACAAGTGAGAGAGTAGAGAGCAGGGGCTGTACACCTAAAAAAAGCCAAAATACAAGTGAGAGAGGAGAGAGCAGGGGCTGTACACCTAAAAAAAGCCAAAATACAAGTGAGAGAGGAGAGAGCAGGGGCTGTACACCTAAAAAAAGCCAAAATACTGGTGAGAGAGGAGAGAGCAGGGGCTGTACACCTAAAAAAAGCCAAAATACAAGTGAGAGAGGAGAGAGCAGGGGCTGTACACCTAAAAAAAGCCAAAATACAAGTGAGAGAGGAGAGAGCAGGGGCTGTACACCTAAAAAAAGCCATAATACTGGTGAGAGAGGAGAGAGCAGGGGCTGTGCTCCCCTAAAAAGCCAGAGTACTGGTGAGAGAGGAGAGAGCAGGGGCTGTGCTCCCCTAAAAAGCCAGAGTACTGGTGAGAGAGGAGAGAGCAGGGGCTGTGCTCCCCTAAAAAGCCAGAGTACTGGTGAGAGATGAGAGAGCAGGGGCTGTGCTCCCCTAAAAAGCCAGAATACTGGTGAGAGAGGAGAGAGCAGGGTCTGTGCTCCCCTAAAAAGCCAGAAAACTGGTAGGAGAGAAGAAAGAGGTCAGAAGGGGCCGAAAAAGAAGAAAATAATGATACAAACAACTGCATGAAAGACAATGAATCAGTGTTGTGTGGTCGTAGGATATTACCATGAGGGGGAGAACGTGTTGTACTGACAATGGGAGACCCAAATAACCCTGGCTCCAACTCCATCTTGGCTGCTGCCAGTGCAGACTCCGGCCTGTGACTCTGACTCCATCTTGGCTGCTGCCAGTGCAGACTCCGGCCTGTGACTCTGACTCCATCTTGGTTGCTGCCAGTGCAGACTCCGGCCTGTGACTCGGACTCCATCTTGGCTGCTGCCAGTGCAGACTTCGGCCTGTGACTCGGACTCCATCTTGGCTGCTGCCAGTGCAGACTCCAGCCTGTGACTCGGACTCCATCTTGGCTGCTGCCAGTGCAGACTCCAGCCTGTGACACTGACTCCATCTTGGCTGCTGCCAGTGCAGACTCCAGCCTGTGACTCGGACTCCATCTTGGCTGCTGCCAGTGCAGACTCCGGCCTGTGACACTGACTCCATCTTGGCTGCTGCCAGTGCAGACTCCAGCCTGTGATTCAGACTCCATCTTGGCTGCTGCCAGTGCAGACTCCGGCCTGTGATTCTGACTCCATCTTGGCTGCTGCCAGTGCAGACTCCAGCCTGTGATTCAGACTCCATCTTGGCTGCTGCCAGTGCAGACTCCGGCCTGTGATTCTGACTCCATCTTGGCTGCTGCCAGTGCAGACTCTGGCCTGTGACTCGGACTCCATCTTGGCTGCTGCCAGTGCAGACTCCGGCCTTTGACTCTGACTCCATCTTGGCTGCTGCCAGTGCAGACTCCGGCCTGTGACTCTGACTCCATCTTGGCTGCTGCCAGTGCAGACTCCGGCCTGTGACTCTGACTCCATCTTGGCTGCTGCCAGTGCAGACTCTGGCCTGTGACTCTGACTCCATCTTGGTTACTGCCAGTGCAGACTCCGGCCTTTGATTCTGACTCCATCTTGGCTGCTGCCAGTGCAGACTCCGGCCTGTGACTCTGACTCCATCTTGGCTGCTGCCAGTGCAGACTCCGGCCTGTGACTCTGACTCCATCTTGGCTGCTGCCAGTGCAGACTCCGGCCTGTGACTCTGACTCGATCTTGGCTGCTGCCAGTGCAGACTCTGGCCTGTGACTCTGACTCCATCTTGGTTACTGCCAGTGCAGACTCCAGCCTGTGACTCTGACTCCGTCTTGGCTGCTGCCAGTGGAGACTCCGGCCTGTGACTCTGACTCCATCTTGGCTGCTGCCAGTGCAGACTCCGGCCTGTGACTCTGACTCCATCTTGGCTGCTGCCAGTGCAGACTCTGGCCTGTGACTCTGACTCCATCTTGGTTACTGCCAGTGCAGACTCCAGCCTGTGACTCGGACTCCATCTTGGCTGCTGCCAGTGCAGACTCCAGCCTGTGACTCGGACTCCATCTTGGCTGCTGCCAGTTCAGACTCCGGCCTGTGACTCTGACTCCATCTTGGCTGCTGCCAGTGCAGACTCCGGCCTGTGACTCTGACTCCATCTTGGCTGCTGCCAGTGCAGACTCTGGCCTGTGACTCTGACTCCATCTTGGTTACTGCCAGTGCAGACTCCAGCCTGTGACTCTGACTCCGTCTTGGCTGCTGCCAGTGGAGACTCCGGCCTGTGACTCTGACTCCATCTTGGCTGCTGCCAGTGCAGACTCCGGCCTGTGACTCTGACTCCATCTTGGCTGCTGCCAGTGCAGACTCTGGCCTGTGACTCTGACTCCATCTTGGTTACTGCCAGTGCAGACTCCGGCCTGTGACTCTGACTCCGTCTTGGCTGCTGCCAGTGCAGACTCCGGCCTGTGATTCTGACTCCATCTTGGCTGCTGCCAGAGCTGACTCTGGCCCGTGACTCTGACTCCATCTTGGCTGCTGCCAGTGCAGACTCCGGCCTTTGACTCTGACTCCATCTTGGCTGCTGCCAGTGCAGACTCCGGCCTGTGACTCTGACTCCATCTTGGCTGCTGCCAGTGCAGACTCCGGCCTGTGACTCTGACTCCATCTTGGCTGCTGCCAGTGCAGACTCCAGCCTGTGACTCTGACTCCATCTTGGCTGCTGCCAGTGCAGACTCCGGCCTGTGACTCTGACTCCATCTTGGTTACTGCCAGTGCAGACTCCGGCCTGTGACTCTGACTCCGTCTTGGCTGCTGCCAGTGCAGACTCCGGCCTGTGACTCTGACTACATCTTGGCTGCTGCCAGTTCAGACTCTGGCCTGTGACTCTGACTCCATCTTGGCTGCTGCCAGTGCAGACTCTGGCCTGTGACTCGGACTCCATCTTGGCTGCTGCCAGTGCAGACTCCAGCCTGTGACTCGGACTCCATCTTGGCTGCTGCCAGTGCAGACTCCAGCCTGTGACACTGACTCCATCTTGGCTGCTGCCAGTGCAGACTCCGGCCTGTGATTCTGACTCCATCTTGGCTGCTGCCAGTGCAGACTCCAGCCTGTGACTCTGACTCCATCTTGGCTGCTGCCAGTGCAGAGTCCGGCCTGTGACTCTGACTCCATCTTGGCTGCTGCCAGTGCAGACTCTGGCCTGTGACTCTGACTCCATCTTGGTTACTGCCAGTGCAGACTCCGGCCTGTGACTCTGACTCCGTCTTGGCTGCTGCCAGTGCAGACTCCGGCCTGTGACTCTGACTCCGTCTTGGCTGCTGCCAGTTCAGACTCTGGCCTGTGACTCTGACTCCATCTTGGCTGCTGCCAGTGCAGACTCCGGCCTGTGACTCTGACTCCATCTTGGTTGCTGCCAGTGCAGACTCCGGCCTGTGACTCGGACTCCATCTTGGCTGCTGCCAGTGCAGACTCCAGCCTGTGACTCGGACTCCATCTTGGCTGCTGCCAGTGCAGACTCCAGCCTGTGACTCGGACTCCATCTTGGCTGCTGCCAGTGCAGACTCCAGCCTGTGACTCGGACTCCATCTTGGCTGCTGCCAGTGCAGACTCCAGCCTGTGACACTGACTCCATCTTGGCTGCTGCCAGTGCAGACTCCAGCCTGTGATTCGGACTCCATCTTGGCTGCTGCCAGTGCAGACTCAGGCCTGTGATTCTGACTCCATCTTGGCTGCTGCCAGTGCAGACTCCGGCCTTTGACTCTGACTCCATCTTGGCTGCTGCCAGTGCAGACTCCGGCCTGTGACTCGGACTCCATCTTGGCTGCTGCCAGAGCTGACTCTGGCCTGTGACTCTGACTCCATCTTGGCTGCTGCCAGTGCAGACTCCGGCCTGTGACTCTGACTCCATCTTGGCTGCTGCCAGTGCAGACTCCGGCCTTTGACTCTGACTCCATCTTGGCTGCTGCCAGTGCAGACTCCGGCCTGTGACACTGACTCCATCTTGGCTGCTGCCAGTGCAGACTCTGGCCTGTGACTCTGACTCCATCTTGGTTACTGCCAGTGCAGACTCTGGCCTTTGACTCTGACTCCATCTTGGCTGCTGCCAGTGCAGACTCCGGCCTGTGACTCTGACTCCATCTTGGCTGCTGCCAGTGCAGACTCTGGCCTGTGACTCTGACTCCATCTTGGCTGCTGCCAGTTCAGACTCCGGCCTGTGACTCTGACTCCATCTTGGCTGCTGCCAGTGCAGACTCCGGCCTGTGACTCTGACTCCATCTTGGCTGCTGCCAGTGCAGACTCCGGCCTGTGACTCTGACTCCGTCTTGGCTGCTGCCAGTGCAGACTCCGGCCTGTGACTCTGACTCCATCTTGGCTGCTGCCAGTGCAGACTCTGGCCTGTGACTCCTGACTCCATCTTGGCTGCTGCCAGTGCAGACTCCGGCCTGTGACTCTGACTCCATCTTGGCTGCTGCCAGTGCAGACTCCGGCCTTTGACTCTGACTCCATCTTGGCTGCTGCCAGTGCAGACTCCGGCCTGTGACTCTGACTCCATCTTGGCTGCTGCCAGTGCAGACTCTGGCCTGTGACTCTGACTCCGTCTTGGCTGCTGCCAGTGCAGACTCCGGCCTGTAACTCTGACTCCATCTTGGCTGCTGCCAGTGCAGAGTCCGGCCTGTGACTCTGACTCCATCTTGGCTGCTGCCAGTGCAGACTCTGGCCTGTGACTCTGACTCCATCTTGGCTGCTGCCAGTGCAGACTCCGGCCTTTGACTCTGACTCCATCTTGGCTGCTGCCAGTGCAGACTCCGGCCTGTAACTCTGACTCCATCTTGGCTGCTGCCAGTGCAGACTCCGGCCTGTGACTCTGACTCCATCTTGGCTGCTGCCAGTGCAGACTCTGGCCTGTGACTCTGACTCCGTCTTGGCTGCTGCCAGTGCAGACTCTGGCCTGTGACTCTGACTCCGTCTTGGCTGCTGCCAGTGCAGACTCCGGCCTGTGACTCTGACTCCATCTTGGCTGCTGCCAGTGCAGACTCCGGCCTGTGACTCTGACTCCATCTTGGTTACTGCCAGTGCAGACTCCGGCCTGTGACTCTGACTCCATCTTGGCTGCTGCCAGTGCAGACTCCGGCCTGTGACTCTGACTCCATCTTGGCTGCTGCCAGTGCAGACTCCGGCCTGTGACTCTGACTCCATCTTGGTTACTGCCAGTGCAGCCTCGGCCTGTGACTCTGACTCCTTCTTGGCTGCTGCCAGTGCAGACTCCGGCCTGTGACTCTGACTCCATCTTGGCTGCTGCCAATCTAGCTTGTAGTCCTGACTCTGTCCTGTCTGCCGTTTCTTCGGGTCAGCTGCTGTGGACTTGTGGACTGCCTCAGAGCGGTACCTGGCAGCTTCCTGCAGCACAAGCCTAACCTCATCACCAGGGGATGTAGAGAAGATCAGGTAGCCGCTTAGTCACACCCCTCCAGGGTAAGCCCGGGCCCCTTGGTCCAGTGGGTCCACTCACCTGTTCCGTTATACGCCCACCTTTGGTCAGTCTGTGCTTCGCAGTTCATGTGTGGCGCCCCTGGGCTTCAGGCGCCACAGGGTATTACACCACTTTTCAGGGGTAATATCTATACCGGGTCAGGAGGTAGTTAACCTGCCAGTGCCTTCACAAAACACACACAAACAACACCAGGTGCTTACTCACAGGTGGGTGAACTAGGTCAGACAGGGTAGTTAGCCTTTACGAAGCATGGGACTTCCCCAGTCGCTAGGACAACCACTGGGGCGGGCACCACATGGGGTAGAAGTAGGCACAACCATCACACTTTAGACAGAACCTTCCCGGGCACAGCTTGGGGTAACACCTAGCATTGACAGCTGGAGTTAGTGTTTCTCTCTCTTTGTGGACCCGTGGCTTGGAGCAGGAGGCTCGCCCCGGGTTCCAGATAGCAACCAAGGGACACTTCACTAAAAGACTTTCACGGGCACCGGCGGTGACCGCCGACTATCCGGGATCGGCTGGAACCCATCGTGGCAGAGATCGGTACTCTGGGGCAGCGCCTGAAAGACTGGTGAGTAACAAGACTTGGAACCGCAGTCCCTGTCTCTGCCTCTCCTTTACCGGCGCCATTGGCCAGCACTGCGGCACCAACGGGGACTATCACCACCCCCGTCCTCCATCATCCTCCACGGGGTAATCCCGCTCCGCCTATGGGGAGCGACACCATCCCGACTGCGACCCTCACCATCAGCCCCGGAGAGCAGCACTCGCAGCGGCGGCCCCCATCCCTGGCCGTGGACCACAGGTGGCATCACGATCTTAAAATGACTTCTCTAACCTCCAACTACCACTTCCATCCTCCGTGCCACCCTCCAACCCTTCTTCCTGTATGCCTCGGGCAACGGAACGGGCCAGGCCACCCCGTGACATCGCAGAGGATCTGCACCCCCCGGTCCGGCAATGAGTAGGTTAAAACACCTGTCCCGTGGGGCGCTACATATGCATATACCACAAATGCAACAGACTAGCCGCGGGTCTCCTGACCTGAGCGTGACGGCCTCATAGAAGCACATGAAGATGCCACACCTTAGTTCAGTGACCCGCGGCCGGTCCGTTCTGGTCTGTGCACGGATCGTGTTGCACAGACGTCTGGAAGAACCCTTAGTGAACAATATTTGGGAGAAAAAGGCCTTTTGTGCACAAGATGAAGTCTTAGATCTTTGAGATCAGCTCCTGAAAAACAAAGAAGAGTTGTGTTTATATTTTGTTCAGTTCAGAAATTCGCACAAAAAGAAGGTTCCGAAGAAACGAAACGGTCACTGGGCTAAATACAGTCCACGCTGTATACAATCCCATATTGCAGGACTGCCTCTAATATTATATAGATAGAAAGAAGGATGGCTAGATGGATGGATAGAAGGAAGGATAGAACGAAGGATAGAAGGAAGGATAGAAGGAAGGATGGAAGGATGGATAGAAGGAAGGATAGAAGGATGGATAGAAGGAAGGATAGAAGGAAGGATAGAAGGAAGGATAGAAGGAAGGATAGAAGGAAGGATAGAAGGATGGATAGAAGGATGGATAGATGGATGGATAGATGGATGGATAGATGGATGGATAGATGGATGGATAGATGGATGGATAGAAGGAAGGATAGAAGGAAGGATAGAAGGATGGATAGATGGATGGATGGAAGGAAGGATGGAAGGATAGAAGGAAGGATAGAAGGAAGGATAGAAGGAAGGATAGAAGGAAGGATAGAAGGAAGGATAGAAGGAAGGATAGATGGATGGATAGATGGAAGGAAGGATAGAAGGAAGGATAGAAGGAAGGAGGGATAAAAGGATGGATAGAAGGAAGGATAGATGGATGGATAGAAGGAAGGATAGAAGAAAGGATAGATGGATGGATAGATGGATGGATAGATGGATGGATAGAAGGAAGGATAGAAGGAAGGATAGATGGATGGATAGATGGATGGATAGAAGGAAGGATAGAAGGAAGGATAGAAGGAAGGATAGAAGGATGGATAGATGGATGGATAGTAGGAAGGATGGAAGGATAGAAGGAAGGATAGAAGGAAGGATAGAAGGAAGGATAGATGGATGGATAGAAGGAAGGATAGAAGGAAGGATAGAAGGAAGGAGGGATAAAAGGATGGATAGAAGGAAGGATAGATGGATGGATAGAAGGAAGGATAGAAGGAAGGATAGATGGAGGGATAAAAGGAAGGATAGAAGGAAGGATAGAAGGAAGGAGGGATAAAAGGATGGATAGAAGGAAGGATAGATGGATGGATAGAAGGAAGGATAGAAGGAAGGATAGAAGGAAGGATAGATGGAGGGATAAAAGGATGGATAGAAGGAAGGATAGATGGATGGATAGAAGGATAGATAGAAGGATGGATAGAAGGAAGGATAGAAGGATGGATAGAAGGAAGGATAGATGGAGGGATAGAAGGATGGATAGAAGGAAGGATAGATGGATGGATAGAAGGAAGGATAGAAGGATGGATAGAAGGAAGGATAGATGGATGGATAGAAAGATAGATAGAAGGATGGATAGACGGAAGGATAGAAGGAAGGATAGAAGGAAGGATAGAAGGAGGGATAGAAGGAAGGATAGAAGGAAGGATAGATGGATGGATAGAAGGATGGATAGATGGATGGATAGAAGGATGGATAGATGGATAGATAGAAGGATGGATAGAAGGATGGATAGAAGGAAGGATAGAAGGAAGGATAGATGGATGGATAGAAGGATGGATAGAAAGAAGTATAGATGGATAGATAGAAGGAAGGATAGAAGGATGGATAGGAGATAGGATAGATGGATGGATAGAAGGAAGGATAGATGGATAGATAGAAGAAAGGATAGATGGATGGATAGAAGGATGGATAGAAGGAAGGATAAATGGATGGATAGAAGGATGGATAGAAGGAAGTATAGATGGATAGATAGAAGGAAGGATAGAAGGATGGATAGAAGATAGGATAGATGGATGGATAGAAGGAAGGATAGATGGAAGGATAGAAGGAAGGATAGATGGATGGATAGATGGATGGATAGAAGGAAGGATAGATGGATAGATAGAAGGAAGGATAGATGGATGGATAGAAGGATGGATAGAAGGAAGGATAGATGGATGGATAGAAGGAAGGATAGATGGATGGAAAGAAGGATGGATAGAAGGATGGATAGAAGGATGGATAGAAGGAAGGATAGATGGATGGATAGATGGATGGATAGAAGGATGGATAGAAGGAAGGATGGAAGGATAGAAGGAAGGATAGAAGGAAGGATAGATGGATGGATAGAAGGAAGGATAGAAGGAAGGATAGAAGGAAGGATAGAAGGAATGATAGAAGGAAGGAGGGATAAAAAGGAAAGATAGATGGATGGATAGAAGGAAGGATAGAAGGAAGGATAGAAGGAAGGATAGAAGGAAGGAGGGATAAAAGGATGGATAGAAGGAAGGATAGAAGGATGGATAGAAGGAAGGATAGATGGATGGATAGAAGGATAGATAGAAGGATGGATAGAAGGATGGATAGAAGGATAGATAGAAGGAAGGATAGAAGGAAGGATAGAAGGAAGGATAGAAGGAAGGATAGATGGATGGATAGAAGGATGGATAGATGGATGGATAGAAGGATGGATAGATGGATAGATAGAAGGATGGATAGAAGGAAGGATAGAAGGAAGGATAGAAGGAAGGATAGAAGGAAGGATAGATGGATGGATAGATGGATGGATGGATAGATGGATGGATAGAAGGAAGGATAGAAGGAAGGATAGATGGATGGATAGAAGGATGGATAGATGGATGGATAGAAGGATGGATAGAAGGAAGGATAGAAGGAAGGATAGATGGATGGATAGAAGGATGGATAGATGGATGGATAGAAGGATGGATAGAAGGAAGGATAGAAGGAAGGATAGAAGGAAGGATAGATGGATGGATAGAAGGAAGATAGATGGATAGATAGAAGGATGGATGGATAGAAGGATGGATAGAAGGATGGATAGATGGATGGATAGAAGGATGGATAGAAGGAAGGATAGAAGGATGGATAGATGGATTGATAGAAGGAAGGATAGATGGATGGATAGAAGGATGGATAGAAGGAAGGATAGAAGGAAGGATAGATGGATGGATAGAAGGAAGATAGAAGGATGGATAGAAGGATGGATAGAAGGATAGATAGAAGGAAGGATAGAAGGAAGGATAGAAGGAAGGATAGAAGGAAGGATAGATGGATGGATAGAAGGATGGATAGATGGATGGATAGAAGGATGGATAGATGGATAGATAGAAGGATGGATAGAAGGAAGGATAGAAGGAAGGATAGAAGGAAGGATAGAAGGAAGGATAGATGGATGGATAGATGGATGGATAGATGGATGGATAGAAGGAAGGATAGAAGGAAGGATAGATGGATGGATAGAAGGATGGATAGATGGATGGATAGAAGGAAGGATAGAAGGAAGGATAGAAGGAAGGATAGATGGATGGATAGAAGGATGGATAGATGGATGGATAGATGGATGGATAGAAGGAAGGATAGAAGGAAGGATAGATGGATGGATAGAAGGATGGATAGATGGATGGATAGAAGGATGGATAGAAGGAAGGATAGAAGGAAGGATAGATGGATGGATAGAAGGATGGATAGATGGATGGATAGAAGGATGGATAGAAGGATGGATAGAAGGAAGGATAGAAGGAAGGATAGATGGATGGATAGAAGGAAGATAGATGGACAGATAGAAGGATGGATGGATAGAAGGATGGATAGAAGGATGGATAGATGGATGGATAGAAGGATGGATAGAAGGAAGGATAGAAGGATGGATAGATGGATTGATAGAAGGAAGGATAGATGGATGGATAGAAGGATGGATAGAAGGAAGGATAGAAGGAAGGATAGATGGATGGATAGAAGGAAGATAGATGGATGGATAGAAGGAAGGATAGAAGGAAGGATAGAAGGAATGATAGAAGGATGGATAGAAGGATGGATAGATGGATGGATAGAAGGATGGATAGAAGGAAGGATAGAAGGATGGATAGATGGATTGATAGAAGGAAGGATAGATGGATGGATGGAAGGATGGATAGAAGGAAGGATAGAAGGAAGGATAGATGGATGGATAGAAGGAAGGATAGAAGGAAGGATAGATGGATGGATAGAAGGAAGATAGATGGCTAGATAGAAGGATGGATAGAAGGATGGATAGAAGGAAGGATAGAAGGATGGATAGAAGGATGGATAGAAGGAAGGATAGAAGGAAGGATAGATGGATGGATAGAAGGAAGGATAGAAGGAAGGATAGATGGATGGATAGAAGGAAGATAGATGGATAGATAGAAGGATGGATAGAAGGATGGATAGAAGGATGGATGGATAGAAGGAAGGATAGAAGGAAGGATAGATGGATGGATAGATGGATGAATAGAAGGAAGGATAGATGGATGGATAGAAGGATGGATACAAGGAAGGATAGAAGGAAGGATAGATGGATAGATAGAAGGAAGGATAGATGGATAATAGAAGGAAGGATAGATGGATGGATAGAAGGATGGATAGGAGGAAGGATAGATGGATGGATAGAAGGATGGATAGAAGGAAGGATAGATGGATAGATAGAAGGAAGGATCGATGGATGGATAGAAGAAAGGATAGATGGATGGATAGAAGGAAGGATAGATGGATGGATAGAAGAAAGGATAGATGGAAGGATAGAAGGGAGGATAGATGGATGGATAGAAGGAAGGATAAATGGATGGATAGAAGGATGGATAGAAGGAAGTATAGATGGATAGATAGAAGGAAGGATAGAAGGATGGATAGAAGATAGGATAGAAGGATGGATAGAAGGAAGTATAGATGGATAGATAGAAGGAAGGATAGAAGGATGGATAGAAGATAGGATAGATGGATGGACAGAAGGAAGGATAGATGGAAGGATAGATGGATGGATAGAAGGAAGGATAGGTGGATGGATAGATGGATGGATAAAAGGAAGGATAGAAGGAAGATAGATGGATAGATAGAAGGATTGATAGATGGATGGATAGAAGGAAGGATAGATGGATAGATAGAAGGAAGGATAGATGGATGGATAGAAGGATGGATAGAAGGAAGGATAGATGGATGGAAAGAAGGATGGATAGAAGGATGGATAGAAGGATGGATAGAAGGATGGATAGAAGGATTCTGGTTGGATTGCAACACATGTTAACCCTTGGTTGCCCTGCTGTCGGTGACATCCAGTCTTGTATCGTACCGTCATTGTGCACTGCTGCTGGTCCAGGCATTCTGAAGACAAGCTGTCATTCCGCTCGTCTCTATGATTTTTTTTTTCTTTGGCTAAATGTCAGGCGGGAGGTTGGCAAAGTTTTCTAGTAGCAGCAGCAGCCACCCTGCCTGCAGCGCCCAGCTGCCCGCGCACAGCTGCCTATCATGCAGTGACATCATGCATTCAGCCGGTGCAGGCAGCGCGACCCCTCCTCACATATAACCCTGCACCATCGCTGCTCACACTGTGCAGATCATAGATTAGGAAGACTACTACACCCACCATCCACCAACCGAAAGTATCACTCCGATTAAAGGGAGACTCCAATAATCACATTGTGTAATTCGAAGAACAGCAGTGATAATGGATTGTACCCCCTTATTTAGTTACGCCCCACCATGCAGCATATATCCTTCCTTTTCTGGGTGCAGCTCCTTCAATGTGACACTTCCATCACCAGAGTCTTTCCATATGACTGAGGGCTATGGACCATATAGACCCAGCTGCAGTGTGGCTGCCCAGTGCACCCCCTTATACCCTTCATATATAGATACTAGCAGCAGAGTGAGGTCGCGGTTCATAGAGAAGCCTGGACAAACCTCAAAGACATCATTCCTCATTTAATGAAGGGATTAATGGACTCATGTCCATTAATCCTCATTAAACATGAGTGAGCAGAAAACTGATCCTAGCTATGAATTTGTAAGGTGTTAAAATAATCCCATGCTGCAATGTTTACCTTTATCATCCTACTAGAGAAAAGGAATGGTTTATATAAAAGCTCAACCCTCTGCATATACCAATACAGGGTACAATTATTTCTGTCTGCAGCCACCACTAGGGGGAGCTCCCTGTATACAGGGATACATGATAAGATCCTGTCTGCAGCCACCACTAGGGGGAGCTCCCTGTATACAGAGATACATGATAAGATCCTGTCTGCAGCCACCACTAAGGGGAGCTCCCTGTATACAGAGATACATGATAAGATCCTGTCTGCAGCCACCACTAGGGGGAGCTCCCTGTATACAGAGATACATGATAAGATCCTGTCTGCAGCCTCCACTAGGGGGAGCTCCCTGTATACAGAGATACATGATAAGATCCTGTCTGCAGCCACCACTAGGGGGAGCTCCCTGTATACAGGGATACATGATAAGATCCTCTCTGCAGCCACCACTAGGGGGAGCTCCCTGTATACAGAGATACATGATAAGATCCTGTCTGCAGGCTCCACTAGGGGGAGCTCCCTGTATACAGAGATACATGATAAGATCCTGTCTGCAGCCTCCACTAGGGGGAGCTCCCTGTATACAGAGATACATGATAAGATCCTGTCTGCAGCCACCACTAGGGGGAGCTCCCTGTATACAGATATACATGATAAGATCCTGCCTGCAGCCACCACTAGGGGGAGCTCCCTGTATACAGATACATAATAAGATCCTGTCTGCAGCCACCACTAGGGGAAGCTCCCTGTATACAGAGATACATGATAAGATCCTGTCTGCAGTCACCACTAGGGGGAGCTCCCTGTATACAGTGATACATGATAAGATTCTGTCTGCAGCCACCACTAGCGGGAGCTCCCTGTATACAGAGATACATGATAAGATCCTGTCTGCAGTCACCACTAGGGGGAGCTCCCTGTATACAGAGATACATGATAAGATTCTCTCTGCAGCCACCACTAGGGGGAGCTCCCTGTATACAGAGATACATGATAAGATTCTCTCTGCAGCCACCACTAGGGGGAGCTCCCTGTATACAGAGATACATGATAAGATTCTGTCTGCAGTCACCACTAGGGGGAGCTCCATGTATACAGAGATACATGATAAGATTCTCTCTGCAGCCACCACTAGGGGGAGCTCCCTGTATATAGAGATACATGATAAGATCCTGTCTGCAGTCACCACTAGGGGGAGCTCCCTGTATACAGAGATACATGATAAGATTCTGTCTGCAGTCACCACTAGGGGGAGCTCCCTGTATACAGAGATACATGATAAGATTCTCTCTGCAGCCACCACTAGGGGGAGCTCCCTGTATACAGAGATACATGATAAGATTCTCTCTGCAGCCACCACTAGGGGGAGCTCCCTGTATACAGAGATACATGATAAGATTCTCTCTGCAGCCACCACTAGGGGGAGCTCCCTGTATATAGAGATACATGGTAAGATCCTGTCTGCAGTCACCACTAGGGGGAGCTCCCTGTATACAGAGATACATGATAAGATCCTGTCTGCAGTCACCACTAGGGGGAGCTCCCTGTATACAGCGATACATGATAAGATTCGGTCTGCAGTCACCACTAGGGGGAGCTTTCTGTATACAGAGATACATGATAAGATCCTGTCTCCAGCCACCACTAGGGGGAGCTCTCTGTATACAGAGATACATGATAAGATTCTGTCTGCAGTCACCACTAGGGGGAGCTCCCTGTTTACAGAGATACATGATAAGATCTTGTCTGCAGTCACCACTAGGGGGAGCTCCCTATATACAGAGATACATGATAAGATCCTGTCTGCAGCCACCACTAGGGGGAGCTTCCTGTATATAGAGATACATGGTAAGATCCTGTCTGCAGTCACCACAAGGGGGAGCTTCCTGTATATAGAGATACATGATAAGATCCTGTCTGCAGCCACCACTAGGGGGAGCTCCCTGTATACAGAGATACATGATAACATCCTGTCTGCAGCCACCACTAGGGGGAGCTCCCTGTATACAGAGATACATGATAAGATTCTGTCTGCTGCCACCACTAGGGGGAGCTCTCTGTATACAGAGATACATGGTAAGATCCTGTCTGCAGTCACCACTAGGGGAAGCTCCCTGTATACCGAGATACATGATAAGATCCTGTCTGCAGTCACCACTAGGGGGAGCTTCCTGTATATAGAGATACATGGTAAGATCCTGTCTGCAGTCACCACAAGGGGGAGCTTCCTGTATATAGAGATACATGATAAGATCCTGTCTGCAGCCACCACTAGGGGGAGCTCCCTGTATACAGAGATACATGATAACATCCTGTCTGCAGCCACCACTAGGGGGAGCTCCCTGTATACAGAGATACATGATAAGATTCTGTCTGCTGCCACCACTAGGGGGAGCTCTCTGTATACAGAGATACATGGTAAGATCCTGTCTGCAGTCACCACTAGGGGGAGCTCCCTGTATACTGAGATACATGATAAGATCCTGTCTGCAGTCACCACTAGGGGGAGCTCCCTGTATACTGAGATACATGATAAGATCCTGTCTGCAGCCACCACTAGGGGGAGCTCCCTGTATACAGAGACACATGATAAGATCCTGTCTGCAGTCACCACTAGGGGAAGCTCCCTGTATACCGAGATACATGATAAGATCCTGTCTGCAGTCACCACTAGGGGGAGCTCCCTGTATACACAGATACATGATAAGATCCTGTCTGCAGCCACCACTAGGGGGAGCTCTCTGTATACAGAGATACATGATAAGATCCTGTCTGCAGCCTCCACTAGGGGGAGCTCCCTGTATACAGAGATACATGATAAGATCCTGTCTGCAGCCACCACTAGGGGGAGCTCCCTGTATACAGAGATACATGATAAGATCCTGTCTGCAGCCACCACTAGGGGGAGCTCCCTGTATACAGAGATACATGATAAGATACTGTCTGCAGCCACCACTAGGGGGAGCTCCCTATATACAGAGATACATGATAAGATCCTGTCTGCAGCCACCACTAGGGGGAGCTTCCTGTATATAGAGATACATGGTAAGATCCTGTCTGCAGTCACCACAAGGGGGAGCTTCCTGTATATAGAGATACATGGTAAGATCCTGTCTGCAGCCACCACTAGGGGGAGCTCCCTGTATACAGAGATACATGATAAGATCCTGTCTGCAGCCACCACTAGGGGGAGCTCCCTGTATACAGAGATACATGATAAGATCCTGTCTGCAGCCACCACTAGGGGGAGCTTCCTGTATATAGAGATACATGGTAAGATCCTGTCTGCAGTCACCACTAGGGGGAGCTCCCTGTATATAGAGATACATGGTAAGATCCTGTCTGCAGCCACCACTAGGGGGAGCTCCCTGTATACAGAGATACATGATAAGATCCTGTCTGCAGCCACCACTAGGGGGAGCTCCCTGTATACAGAGATACATGATAAGATCCTGTCTGCAGCCACCACTAGGGGGAGCTCCCTGTATACAGAGATACATGATAAGATCCTGTCTGCAGCCACCACTAGGGGGAGCTCCCTGTATACAGAGATACATGATAAGATCCTGTCTGCAGCCACCACTAGGGGTAGCTTCCTGTATATAGAGATACATGGTAAGATCCTGTCTTCAGCCACCACTAGGGGGAGCTCCCTGTATACAGAGATACATGATAAGATCCTGTCTGCAGCCACCACTAGGGGGAGCTCCCTGTATACAGAGATACATGATAAGATTCTGTCTGCAGCCACCACTAGGGGGAGCTCCCTGTATACAGAGATATATGATAAGATCGTGTCTGCTGCCACCACTAGGGGGAGCTCCCTGTATACAGAGATATATGATAAGATCGTGTCTGCTGCCACCACTAGGGGGAGCTCCCTGTATAAAGAGATACAGGATAAGATCCTGTCTGCAGCCACTACTAGGGGGAGCTCCCTGTATACAGAGATACATGATAAGATCCTGTCTGCAGCCACCACTAGAGGGAGCTCCCTGTATACAGAGATATATGATAAGATCGTGTCTGCTGCCACCACTAGGGGGAGCTCCCTGTATACAGAGATATATGATAAGATCGTGTCTGCAGCCACCACTAGGGGGAGCTCCCTGTATACAGAGATACATGATAAGATTCGGTCTGCAGTCACCACTAGGAGGAGCTCACTGTATACAGAGATACATGATAAGATCCTGTCTGCAGTCACCACTAGGGGGAACTCCCTGTATACAGAGATACATGATAAGATCCTGTCTGCAGCCACCACTAGGGGGAGCTCCCTGTATACAGAGATACATGATAAGATTCGGTCTGCAGTCACCACTAGGGGGAGCTCCCTGTATACAGAGATACATGATAAGATTCGGTCTGCAGTCACCACTAGGGGGAGCTCCCTGTATACAGAGATACATGATAACGATTTTCATACTCATTATATTTAAAGATGTTGTTGAACTGTGTGTTTTATCTTCTTTTTTTCTATTTAATCTATTTTGGACCTGAAAAAATTTTAGGTAAGGTATGTTTGTAAGAAACACAGAATCCAAACCTTTATTTACTAAAAAACGCATTAATAACTTTACTTCATATTTGCAGCATAAAGACATCAAATAATGGACAAAATATAATACTATACAAAATATAATAATGGAGAAGATTGTTATTACTTATTTTGGTGCAAACACCTGCAGAAAACATGCAGATAGAAAGCAGCAGAGAAATGGCAGCATTGTGTGAACTCTGCTGCTGATTTCATTTAATAAATGCAGCACAGGTCAAAAAATGCAAAAACTGAAATGCACCAAGTGAATGAGATTTTAGGAATTTTATTCATTTTGCTTTTAGTGTGTAAAGCTGTTTCTTTTCTTGCAAAAAATTGTGCATTAAAATGTTTCATGAGAACAAGACTCAAGGGTGAAAGCACGGGACCGAAAGGGGCAAAAAAGGGGAAATGTAGGTATTTGGGGGTTTAGGGAATTCACTGCAGGGACAGGCAGCCTGGGAAACCCCTAAATAGTGAACTTATCCCAATTGTTAACTTTTCTTTCATTGTTCACCATATTATAAAGCAGAGATCTCCAGCCTGTGACTACCCAGTTACATTGTTGCAATTTATTACATAACACAAATTGTAATTTTGTAGCTATTTCTAAGGCAGAGAATGTGAGATCTGCACTACAGCGTGTGCAGGAGCCCTAAAACGTATGGGTAGATATTTCCAGGGATCACTGTGGGGGCCATATGGCTTTGTATGTGTATGTGTCTGGGTCCAGCACTTGCCCCTCGCAGACCTCCATCTTTTCACGCTGGTTCCTGCACTTGCCCCCCGCAGACCTCCATCTTTTCACACTGGTTCCTGCACTTGCCCCTTGCAGACCTCCATCTTTTCACGCTGGTTGTAGCTCTTGCTCCTCGCAGACCTCCATCTTTTCATGCTGGTTCCTGCACTTGCCCCTCGCAGACCTCCATCTTTTCACGCTGGTTGTAGCTCTTGCTCCTCGCAGACCTCCATCTTTTCATGCTGGTTCCTGCACTTGCTCCTCGCAGACCTCCATCTTTTCATGCTGGTTCCTGCACTTGCCCCTTGCAGACCTCCATCTTTTCACGCTGGTAGTAGCTCTTGCCCCTCGCAGACCTCCATCTTTTCATGCTGGTTCCTGCACTTGCCCCTCGCAGACCTCCATCTTTTCACGCTGCTTCCTGCACTTGCCCCTCGCAGACCTCTATCTTTTCACGCTGGTTGTAGCTCTTGCCCCTCGCAGACCTCCATCTTTTCATGCTGGTTCCTGCACTTGCCCCTCGCAGACCTCCATCTTTTCACACTGGTTCCTGCACTTGCCCCTTGCAGACCTCCATCTTTTCACGCTGGTTGTAGCTCTTGCCCCTCGCAGACCTCCATCTTTTCATGCTGGTTCCTGCACTTGCCCCTCGCAGACCTCCATCTTTTCACACTGGTTCCTGCACTTGCCCCTTGCAGACCTCCATCTTTTCATGCTGGTTCCTCCACTTGCCCCTTGCAGACCTCCATCTTTTCACGCTGGTTGTAGCTCTTGCCCCTCGCAGACCTCCATCTTTTCATGCTGGTTCCTGCACTTGCCCCTCGCAGACCTCCATCTTTTCACACTGGTTCCTGCACTTGCCCCTTGCAGACCTCCATCTTTTCACGCTGGTTGTAGCTCTTGCCCCTCGCAGACCTCCATCTTTTCACACTGGTTCCTCCACTTGCCCCTTGCAGACCTCCATCTTTTCACGCTGGTTGTAGCTCTTGCCCCTCGCAGACCTCCATCTTTTCATGCTGGTTCCTCCACTTGCCCCTTGCAGACCTCCATCTTTTCATGCTGGTTCCTCCACTTGCCCCTCGCAGACCTCCATCTTTTCACACTGGTTCCTGCACTTGCCCCTCGCAGACCTCCATCTTTTCACGCTGGTTGTAGCTCTTGCCCTGCTTGCAGCTCTTGGGTGGTACATGGCAGCTGTGGTCACGGAGCCGCCGGCTGCTTCTCCCTTGTCTTTGGTGTAACAGTCCGAGCTGACAAACATCACCCCCCCGACTCCCCACCAGCACTCAGGATGTCAGATCATGACCCGCGCTGCTCAGTATTCTGGGCATTCATAGTGCACGGAAAGGGTAATGATCGGGCAATGGCCGCCCCCTCCGCTCTTGGCACCAGTTACTCTGCAGGGAGATCAATCAGATTTAGACTTTACTTGGTTGATTCCTCGTTGAATTGTCTTTGCTGTTAGTTTTTACTCGCTTTGATCAGGAGCTGATGGAAAAAAAGAGGATAAAAAAATTACTAAACAACTTTTGCATTGTTTTTTCAAAACTAAACATTTTAGAAAGAAGCAGATGACAACTGCAATAGTAGATTTAGGGGCTGTCTGGTCTCGTGTATGGCTGAATGTGCTCCTTGTTACATGATATGGGGTCTCTCCTCCAAATCGTTTAGTGGAGACATTTCTGTGATGGGATGGAGCATCGCTGCAGGATTCCAATTAACTCTGACAAAAAAGCCCCTAATTGCTTCCACATAGAAGTCTACGGGCTATGTTCCTACTCAAAGTAGGGAGCCACACGACATTACATAGTTACATAGGTTGAAAAAGGACCTAGGTCCTTCTAGTTCAACCTTCATTCATGCACATGATGCCAAAAGGGGTTCCTGTAGGGCACTCATAGACTATTATGGGCCAATAAATAGATAAAAAGTGTATTGTGGACGAGCACAAGCTGCAATGCCCAGAATCAGAGAGTGACCCGAGACATTGACCCACAGAACCTGCTCAATCCTTCCATAACCTGCTATCAGCTATAGCTAAAACTGTGTTACAGGCCCCCTCCACACGCACGTGTCTCCGGTACGTGCTAGATCCGTGCCTGCATGTACCGGAGACACAGGCACACGTAAACCCATTAAAATCAATGGGTTTATGTGCACGCACGTGTGCAGCCATTGGCCCGTGCCTCCGCGTGGAGCAGACGTGAGCCCGTGTGCTCCATACGCATGCATGTCCGTTTTTCTCCGGCAGCACGGGTGTCACACGGCCCACATACGGACCACATGGATGTAGTGTGGATGCGGTCCTAGGTGACACGCGCCGGAGAAACACACGTGTCAGAGAAAAGAAAAAAATCTTTACTCCCCTTCTCCAGCCCTCCTGTCTCTGCCACTGCTGCCACTTGCTGCCGACCGCCGCTCATTATGCTCATTTAATATTCACTTCACTGCGGCCGGAAGCAGCAGCAGCGGGGAGACGGCAGAACCGGAGACCGCAGATCAACACCACGGACAGCAACGCCAGGGACAGGTGAGTAGAAAGTTCCGTTCTCCGTGTGTTATCACGGATAACACACGGAGAACACATGTAGTGCCATAAACACGGCACACGGAGGGGAAAACGCACCTTTGACAAGTCCGTGAAACACGTGCGTGATTTTCACGGATGTGTGAAGGGGACCATAGACTGCACCCTGTCCTGGGTCCGGGCTCTGCTCCTTCCATCTCAGACCACTGGACTTTCTTGTGCTCCATGTTGGGCTTTGCTAGTAACCCGGCGTGTGCCATGAGATGAACATCCTGGCCCACCTATATAATGCGGACTTCACATAGTACGATCTATCGCGCGATTGCACGAGCAATCGCACCCGCCCCCGTCGTTTGTGCGTCACGGGCAATTAGTTGCCCGTGGCGCACAAAGTCGTTAAACCCCCATCACACGCACTTACCTGCTGAGCAACCTCGCTGTGGGCGGCGAACATCCTCTTCCTGAAGGAGGAGGGACGTTCGGCGTCACAGCGTCATCACACAGCGGCCACCCAATACAAGCGGAGGGGTGGAGATGAGCGGGACGTAAACATCCCGCCCACCCTCTTCCTTTCGCATTGCCGGTGGGACGCAGGTAAGCTGCAGATCATCGTTCCCGGGGTGTCACACGGAGCGATGTGTGCTACCCCGGGTACGATGAACAACCGGCGCAAAGAAGAATAAACGATTTTTTAAAAATGAACGACATGTAAACAATACACGATTTGTAACCGATTTGCGATCGTTCTGAGACGCTCGTAGGTGTCACATGAAACGACGTCGCAAATGATACCTGATGTGTCGCGGGCGGGGAGGGGGCCGTCGCTGCTGCGCTCTGGCTGGCGCTCGGGTCCGGCGCTGCTGCAGCCTGCTGCTCGCTGCTCGGTGGCTCGCGCGGTGGGCCGGATCCGGGGGCTCGAGCGGCACTCCTCGCCCGTGAGTGAACAGGCAGGGGGGGTAGCTTTTGGGATTATGGAAGTCAGTTCGTGACGCCACCCACGGTTTGTGGTGAGGTTGGGACACCACTGCTGCTCTGGACGGGGATCCCAGGAGCGATGACGGGGAGCAGCCGAGATGTTTCTCTCCCCTCCGTGGGTAGGGGTTTTTTGGGTGGTCCCGGGGCCCGGTTGGGGGGTGACTGGAGAGTGGATGGCAGGGTTCGGGGAGGTGCAGGGTCGCGGGGGCAGCGCGGTGCCAGACGGCACTGTGGTACTCACTCAGCCAGTAACGTACACGGAGTCTCTGGTAAAACAAACGGCTGGATGGACGGGTTCCGCAGACGGCTACGGTGGTCACTCCCGGTAGGTTGGCGGTGACTGCCTTTCCCTGCACCTGTAGTGTGTTCTCGGCCCCGATGGCTTCCCACCGGTGACCCGCTCCCCAGCGTGGATAGATGCAGAGGGAGCCCCTTCTGCCCGCAGGCTCTGGCCCTGGGAACTGTAGCCTTGGCGGTGACTGTATTTCCCTTCACGGTTGAGCGGTTGCCTTCAATCGGGTCTTTGCTGCTGGGAAACCCCGGAGGTTCCCGTCGCTAATGGATCTGACCGGTTTTACGGCGACTCCAAGCCTGGTCGGGGTCCGTAGGCCCTGCCGAATGGTGCTGGCTTCTCTTCGCTCCCTGGTTCGGTACCGACGGGCCACCGCCCGTCCCCGGTCCTACGGTTCCGCGTCGATCGGCCCCTCCTGCAGACGGTCACCACCGCCTGCCATCCTTGCTGTAGGTGTCCGGGCCACGCACCCGGACACGGTCAGTCCGCTCCTCCACTACTACCTCACTCCTCTCTCTTCCTACTCCAAAACTGAACTCCTTCCTTTTCCCGCCTCCAGGACTGTGAACTCCTCAGTGGGTGGGGCCAACCACCTGGCTCCACCCCACCTGGTGTGGACATCAGCCCCTGGAGGGAGACAACAAGGATTTGTGTGTGACTGGTGTGCCTAACCGGAGTGTGGGGTGTGTTGTTGCAGTACCTGTGATGTCCTGGCTTGTCCAGGGCGCCACATTCCCCCTTGGTTAAATGTAGACCATCCGCGGGCTGCCCGTCCATCACCGGTTTTATTTTCACAACTGAAAGAAAGGTAAAACATATAAAAACATTCAACATAAGCATACTTTTATAAAACTTCCCTTAACGGGAGGCACGGTACTTAAACGTTACTTAACGGTACATTTTTATCAACGGTAACGGCTTCCGCTCTCTCCCGCCCAAACAACCTGGCCCTGATGCTGCCCCTAAGAAGTGGGCAGCACCCCTTGCCCCAGTCCATCACCAAGCTGCCCGAGCAGGTATGGTCTCTTTCAGGGGACCCATGTCCACGGGGAACCACTGACCCCCAGAGAATGGCCACCGGTCCAGGTGGTGACCAGGCCCCAGCCTACTCTGCTGCGGGCCCTTCCTCCAATCTGCCTCTCCGGAGGCGGTAACGGATGTATGCCAACAATTATTTACATGCCACAAGTTTGTGGTTGCCCTGCAAGTTCTCGGGCGTGTCCGTAAGTAGTTTCTTACGCCAACGGTGCAAAGGGTCCCTTCAGGGACAACTTGCCGGCAACGGCCGGTTCAATCACGGTTGCAAATTTGGTAACAGTTCGGTTGATTACTTCATTCACTCACATAACGGTTCTGATGGTCCCAACGGGGACAACTTGCACAGCGGAGGGACCGCTGACTTACTGCAGGTCCACCACAGCGGCCGGAGGAAGAGACTGGGCCGGTGCTTGGGCCTCCTGACTGCCCCTCAGTTTGGCATCCAGGGAAAACCAGCCCCTCTCTCCGCAATGCCGCTTGTACTGGACCAAATCCCCTGGGAGCAAGTTGCGGCCCGGGTGGTCCTCTGGTAAGTGGGCATTAACGTCCCGGCGGGCTACAAAAACTTCGGCCTCCAGGCCTGGCTCAAAGATGAATCCGTACCCCCGACGGACATCAAATCTCCTCACTTGCCCCTCGTGAATTGGGCCCCGTACCCGGAAGGTGGCTCTGCGGAGGCTTTTTCTTGAGTGGTGTGGGCTATCAGTGCAGACTTCCGCCTTTCCCTCTCTGCAATTTCTCGGCCCAGCGGGGTCGGTTCCCTGTCCCAGTAAGGGGCTACTGCTTGCCCCTGCGCGCGGGTCGGGCCCCGCGAGACTTCCACCACGCTGCCCACCACTGGCGCCCTCTGTGGAAGATCCCTCGGTGTCATGGCCTGGGGTGCTGCCTCACAGCAACGACCCGGCGCAGCCTCAGCCGAGGCATAGGGGATGGGTACAGGGTTCCTCTCCCGCTTGACCTCTGCCTCTTTCTGCACGGGACGGGCTGCCGCACTAGGCATGGGACCAGACACGTTCACTGCCTGTGCCTACGGTACATCTCCGCTGACGGGCTCGGTCTTCGGCAGCTTCCAGGGAAGCGGTTCAAGACGGTTATGGACTTCGACCGCAGGTCGGTCCGCTTGGGCGGACGGGCAGGGTACCGCTACCGGTTGGGCAGGTAGCGGGCCTAGTGGCGGGGTGGTAGCAACTAATACGGGTAGCGGGGGAGGCAGCAGGGTGAGCGGGCGCAGGCCGGGCCCCTCAGCTGCAGCGGCCGATCCCTTCGGACTACAGGGGCGTGGGTCGCTTACCCGCCTCTCCAACTCTTCCTCCACCTCGCGTCTCCGTATAGCCACCACCACGTCCGCCATGTCGGCCTCCCACTCCTCCAGGAGGAGCTGCACACGGACCTGCAGACGGCTGCCCAGCTGGACGGTCCGGACTTCCACCCAGGCCGCGGTACCAGGCGCGGGGACGACGGTGTTGCCGAATGGACTATACATCGTTGCAGCGGCCTCTTCCAGGAACCAAAGATGGCCGCAGAGTCCTGGCATCCCTGCTTTCATAGCCGCGGTTTACATGCGGCCAGATGCCATCCGCCCCCCCTTGGTTTCTTCTCAGCACCTCCTCTACTGGGGCGGAGCTTCGGCTTTCGCGCCTCCACTGCTCGGGAAGACGCTCGAGCGGGGAACTTTTCGCGCTCAAGATGGCGGATTCTGAAATTTTTCGGCCGGACACCTCCGGCTGGACACAAGGCGCACTTCTACCAGGCGGTAGAACGGTAAGATCCTGCTCGTGACGCCAAGATGTCGCGGGCGGGGAGGGGGCCGTCGCTGCTGCGCTCTCGCTGGCGCTCGGGTCCGGCGCTGCTGCAGCCTGCTGCTCGCTGCTCGGTGGCTCGAGCGGTGGGCCGGATCCGGGGGCTCGAGCGGCACTCCTTGCCCGTGAGTGAAAAGGGGGGGGGTAGCTTTTGGGATTGGGGAAGTCAGTTTGTGACGCCACCCACGGTTTGTGGTGAGATTGGGACACCACCGCTGCTCTGGACAGGGATCCCAGGAGCGATGACGGGGAGCAGCCGAGATGTTTCTCTCCCCTCCGTGGGTAGGGGGTTTTTGGGTGGTCCCGGGGCCTGGTTGGGGGGTGACTGGAGAGTGGATGGCAGGGTTCGGGGAGGTGCAGGGTCGCGGGGGCAGCGCGGTGCCAGACGGCACTGTGGTACTCACTAAGCCAGTAACGTACACGGAGTCTCTGGTAAAACAAACGGCTGGATGGACGGGTTCCGCAGACGGCTGCGGTGGTCACTCCCGGTAGGTTGGCGGTGACTGCCTTTCCCTGCACCTGTAGTGTGTTCTCGGCTCCGATGGCTTCCCACCGGTGACCCGCTCCCCAGCGTGGATAGATGCCGAGGGTGCCCCTTCTGTCCGCAGGCTCTGGCCCTGGGAACTGTAGCCTTGGCGGTGACTGTATTTCCCTTCACAGTTGAGCGGTTGCCTTCAATCGGGTCTTTGCTGCTGGGAAACCCCGGAGGTTCCCGTCGCTAACGGATCTGACCGGTTTTACGGCGACTCCAAGCCTGGTCGTGGTCCGTAGGCCCTGCCGAATGGTGCTGGCTTCTCTTTGCTCCCCGGTTCGGTACCGGCGGGCCACCGCCCGTCCCCGGTCCTACGGTTCCGCGTCGATCGGCCCCTCCTGCAGACAGTCACCACCGTCTGCCAAACTTGCTGTAGGTGTCCGGGCCACGCACCCGGACACGGTCAGTCCGCTCCTCCACTACTACCTCACTCCTCTCTCTTCCTACTCCAAAACTGAACTCCTTCCTTTTCCCGCCTCCAGGACTGTGAACTCCTCAGTGGGTGGGGCCAACCACCTGGCTCCACCCCACCTGGTGTGGACATCAGCCCCTGGAGGGAGGCAACAAGGATTTGTGTGTGACTGGTGTGCCTAACCAGAGTGTGGGGTGTGTTGTTGCAGTACCTGTGACGTCCTGGCTTGTCCAGGGCGCCACAGATGTGAGTCATGAAAACCGTGACCCTGACGACATATCGCACTATGGATCGTCTCGTGTGACGCCCGCATAACAGCTTCCAAGACTCACGCCTGGATCTTGGTATTATGACTTTCTAGTAAGACATTTAGTTTGAGCACAGCTCCTGTCTTCAGTCTCCAGGACGTCTTCTGGCTGCATGTGTTTTCCAAATCAACAGCTACCTACTTGCCTGTGGTTTCCAGTATCACCCAACCTGCCTGCAGACTACAGGACTTCCTCCTTTCTATCTTCAGCTTTCAGTTCCACAGCTACCTACTTGCCTGCAGTTTCCAGAATTGCACAACCTGCCTGTGGTCTCCAGGACTTCTTTCTGGCTGTCTGCAGCTTCCAGTTGCACAGCTATCTACTTGTCTGCAGTCTCTAGTATAGCACGACCTGCCTACGGTCTCCAGGACATCTTCCTAACTATCTGCTTACAATTGTAGTTTCCTACTTGCCTGCGGTGTCCAGCATTGCAAAACTTGCCTGTGGTCTCCATGACATCTTCCTGCTGTCTGTGGCTTCCAGTTCCACATCTACCTAACTACCAATGGTTTCCAGTATCACAACTACACGTCTGTGGTCTCCAAGATATCTCCTGCCTGCATTTCCGCCTGCAGTTTCCATGATCTGAACTCTCTGCCTGTGGCGTCCAGTCCATCTGCTGTCTATACTCTGTAAGATTCACACACTTGCTGCACCGATGCCTGTGGCCCATGTGCCTGCCTGGATCTTGGGATTGTTGTTTCCATCTAATCTAGTGAGCCCTCTAACAATTGCCGTTGTAAGCAGCAAGCTCTGTGCCTCATCTTGGATCTGAAAGCAGCAAGTACACATCCAGACCATCAGTGAGGGCAGTACACATCCAGACCATCAGTGAGGGCAGTACACATCCAGACCATCAGTGAGGGCAGTACACATCCAGACCATCAGTGAGGGTAGTACACATCCAGACCATCAGTGAGGGTAGTACACATCCAGACCATCAGTGAGGGCAGTACACATCCAGACCATCAGTGAGGGCAGTACACCTCCAGACTATCAGTGAGGGCAGTACACCTCCAGACTATCAGTGAGGGCAGTACACCTCCAGACCATCAGTGAGGGCAGTACACCTCCAGACCATCAGTGAGGGGAGTACACCTCCAGACTATCAGTGAGGGCAGTACACATCCAGACCATCAGTGAGGGCAGTACACCTCCAGACCATCAGTGAGGGCAGTACACCTCCAGACCATCAGTGAGGGCAGTACACCTCCAGACCATCAGTGAGGGCAGTACACCTCCAGACTATCAGTGAGGGCAGTACACATCCAGACCATCAGTGAGGGCAGTACACCTCCAGACTATCAGTGAGGGCAGTACACATCCAGACCATCAGTGAGGGCAGTACACATCCAGACCATCAGTGAGGGCAGTACACATCCAGACCATCAGTGAGGGCAGTACACATCCAGACCATCAGTGAGGGCAGTACACCTCCAGACCATCAGTGAGGGCAGTACACCTCCAGACTATCAGTGAGGGCAGTACACATCCAGACCATCAGTGAGGGCAGTACACATCCAGACCATCAGTGAGGGCAGTACACCTCCAGACCATCAGTGAGGGCAGTACACATCCAGACCATCAGTGAGGGCAGTACACCTCCAGACTATCAGTGAGGGCAGTACACATCCAGACCATCAGTGAGGGCAGTACACATCCAGACCATCAGTGAGGGCAGTACACATCCTGACCATCAGTGAGGGCAGTACACCTCCAGACTATCAGTGAGGGCAGTACACATCCAGACCATCAGTGAGGGCAGTACACATCCAGACCATCAGTGAGGGCAGTACACCTCCAGACCATCAGTGAGGGCAGTACACCTCCAGACCATCAGTGAGGGCAGTACACCTCCAGACCATCAGTGAGGGCAGTACACCTCCAGACTATCAGTGAGGGGATCAGTGAGGGCAGTACACCTCCAGACCATCAGTGAGGGTAGTACACATCCAGACCATCAGTGAGGGTAGTTCACCTCCAGACCATCAGTGAGGGCAGTACACCTCCAGACCATCAGTGAGGGCAGTACACCTCCAGACCATCAGTGAGGGCAGTACACATCCAGACCATCAGTGAGGGCAGTACACATCCAGACCATCAGTGAGGGCAGTACACATCCAGACCATCAGTGAGGGCAGTACACATCCAGACCATCAGTGAGGGCAGTACACCTCCAGACCATCAGTGAGGGCAGTACACCTCCAGACCATCAGTGAGGGCAGTACACATCCAGACCATCAGTGAGGGCAGTACACCTCCAGACCATCAGTGAGGGCAGTACACCTCCAGACCATTAGTGAGGGCAGTACACATCCAGACCATCGGTGAGGGCAGTACACCTCCAGACTAGGGCAGTACACCTCCAGACCATCAGTGAGGGCAGTACACATCCAGACCATCAGTGAGGGCAGTACACCTCCAGACCATCAGTGAGGGCAGTACACATCCAGACCATCAGTGAGGGCAGTACACATCCAGAGCATCAGTGAGGGCAGTACACCTCCAGACCATCAGTGAGGGCAGTACACATCCAGACCATCAGTGAGGGCAGTACACCTCCAGACTATCAGTGAGGGCAGTACACCTCCAGACCATCAGTGAGGGCAGTACACCTCCAGACCATCAGTGAGGGCAGTACACCTCCAGACCATCAGTGAGGGCAGTACACCTCCAGACCATCAGTGAGGACAATACACATCCAGACCATCAGTGAGGCAGTACACATCCAGACCATCAGTGAGGGCAGTACACCTCCAGACCATCAGTGAGGGCAGTACACATCCAGACCATCAGTGAGGGCAGTACACATCCAGACCATCAGTGAGGGCAGTAAACATCCAGACCATCAGTGAGGGCAGTAAACATCCAGAACATCAGTGAGGGCAGTACACATCCAGACCATCAGTGAGGGCAGTACACCTCCAGACTATCAGTGAGGGCAGTACACCTCCAGACCATCAGTGAGGGCAGTACACCTCCAGACCATCAGTGAGGGCAGTACACCTCCAGACCATCAGTGAGGGCAGTACACCTCCAGACCATCAGTGAGGGCAGTACACCTCCAGACCATCAGTGAGGGCAGTACACCTCCAGACCATCAGTGAGGGCAATACACATCCAGACCATCAGTGAGGCAGTACACATCCAGACCATCAGTGAGGGCAGTACACCTCCAGACCATCAGTGAGGGCAGTACACATCCAGACCATCAGTGAGGGCAGTAAACATCCAGACCATCAGTGAGGGCAGTAAACATCCAGACCATCAGTGAGGGCAGTACACATCCAGACCATCAGTGAGGGCAGTACACATCCAGACCATCAGTGAGGGCAGTACACCTCCAGACCATCAGTGAGGGCAGTACACATCCAGACCATCAGTGAGGGCAGTAAACATCCAGACCATCAGTGAGGGCAGTACACATCCAGACCATCAGTGAGGGCAATACACATCCAGACCATCAGTGAGGCAGTACACATCCAGACCATCAGTGAGGGCAGTACACATCCAGACCATCAGTGAGGGCAGTACACATCCAGACCATCAGTGAGGGCAGTACACATCCAGACCATCAGTGAGGGCAGTACACATCCAGACCATCAGTGAGGGCAGTAAACATCCAGACCATCAGTGAGGGCAGTAAACATCCAGACCATCAGTGAGGGCAGTACACATCCAGACCATCAGTGAGGGCAGTACACATCCAGACCATCAGTGAGGGCAGTACACATCCTGACCACCAGTGAGGGCAGTACACATCCAGACCATCAGTGAGGGCAGTGTGGACTCTTCTTTACTTGTATTATTTGTAGGTTTAAAAATATCTTCTCTTCATTGTAAAAGATGGATGATCTCCTGGGAGTTAAGTGACAGCAAAGCTACTTTTGCTTGGTTGATAAAGTATTCATGTCCGTCAGTGAAAAGCACACTTGACAGAGGCCGAGGTGGCGGTCCTCGCAGTGACACAAGTTGTCTCAGATGTGGCTTGAAATATTGTCCGGCATTTATTCACATCGGCATAACATATCCGCGTCTGAGTGCTGGCCGAGCAGCGAGGCTTTTACTCCAGTTTTACGAGCGAACGTGCATGGTGCAAATGGCACCGAATTCCGATGTAAATGGTGATAAATGTTTCCAAAAGCAAACTGAATGAGAGCTGAGAGGTACAGCCTTACATGGTAATAGAACAGATTTATGTTGAAAGTCCTGCCTATAAGATCCAGGTGGAAGACGGTTCGGCTGGTCCACAAGTTCTCACCAACATATTCTGAGGCCCTGCCATTCCAAAGTTCCTTTACCTCCAGTAGCCAGTGAAGTGCCAACCCCCATTGCTGAGACCGTGTCATGTGGCTATTATGGTGACGAAGACTGGTGGTCTACTCCAGACGAGATTGAGAGATCCCGGCCTACTGGCACCAGTGATTCCACGGCTGAACCACTAGGAACAGCTGAACCTTCCTGAGATCCCAGTGAAAATTGTTTCTCTGAGAGACAATCAGGTCCTGCCCGAAGGCCAGGACCTCTAAAGATCCCAGAGGTCTACTGCAGGGGTTCCACCAGTTAGATATGTGGAACAGTTAGTCTTGTCTGTGCTGCCGGTGTTGTTCTGTTACACATTCGAGATGCCCTCCTGTATTACACTGAGGGACCGTTTGAGATGACAAGAGAGCTGGTCACCCTTCGTTGTAGGACCCTTGCTAAAGAACCTGAAGAAGCAGACTTCCTTGACTGACTCATGCCATTACGTCATCATGGCCGAGGATGGCCATCTTTAAGAAGGTAGGTGTGTAGGACGTGGTCAGGGTACCCTCACTCCTACTTGGTGTTGTATTAAAGTGTAACACATAATGTGTGGTTTAGACTACTTTAAATTGTAAGCTTTGCTTTGTCATAAATGTATAATAGTTAGAGGAATAGATAGAGGGTTTGTTAGTAGCAGGAAGAGTAATATGCAGGTGCTGGCAAGCACAGAACTGGATACTTTTGGTAACTAAGGGAACAGTGCCCCCTGTTCCAGGTGTGTGTTGGACTGGCCGACACCTCCCCTCCTCTGTATTGTGTGTGGTTTAACCCAGAGTTAAAGGAAAGAGTGTATGAGGAGAGGCCGGACTGAGGAGGTTTAGGAGTGGTTGTGCCTCGGACGTGCTTAGATCCTGCGCAACACTGCCTGAGGAGAATCCAATAAGCACAGAGTAGAAAGATATAAGGTGCCAGCTACAAGACTTCAATGAGTTGGGGAGAACCCAGATTTTAGCCAGGCCAGGACCCGTAAGCAGAGAAGACGTCGCCCGGAGGAGCCCAGCAGCCAAGTGCCAGAAGGGAAGAAAAGTTGCCTTTTGCCTTGTCTGGAGAAGTGTGTGCCAACGAACCTTGCTGTTTCTCACGACAGTGCCATGAGTCTGCTTTAGTGCACCTTGGTTAGGGCGTAGTGTGGGCTGCAGTCGTTAGAGCATGATAGCCGCGCGGCTTTAGTAGTGGAGGCCAGTCCTACTGTAGCGTAGTATAGCTAAGTCTATTTTTGATGTTCTGTTCCCACTTTTTTTGTGATATTTGAGGTGACGGCTGTAGTCCACCACAGCTAAGCAGTTTACTTGTGTATTACCTGTGTAGTTCCTCATACCCCCTGTCCGCTGCCTCGCAGCAGTTGCGTGTCCTCGCCTGTAAATAAACCCAATTTACCTGTAGCCTCGTCTGGTGCCCGTACCTTACTCTGCACTGCGGTGGACCCCGGACCATCTCTTTACTCCCACCGTTGATCTTGTGCATTGTGGCAATGTCCCTAGGGTCACCTTGATGGATAAGCCTATTACGTGCAGATGCCGAAGCTTCCTCGGGAACTTGAGGTGTCTTTACATCAAGGTGTGGGAAGAGGTTAACTTGGTGGTAAGAAGCAGATAAAATCTTGATCACAGGAGCTTACAATCTAAAGGATAAGGACACAGGGACTGGTGGAGCTGAAAACTTAGCATCATGGGTTCAGTCAACGATTTAGGAGGCAAAACGTAACCTCCGCCAAGTTATTGTCTCCATTCTTCATACATTCTGCTAATTTTTGCCTGAAAAGCTCATAATTATCTCTTCCTTCTCCCCTGAGGTCTCCAGACAGTGAAATGTATTCATTGAAGATGACAATACGACTGCTTTTGGCCTCTGATCTGCAGATATTCAATCCCATTGTTTGATAATATAAGACAGAGCCGTCTCATGACTCTATAATCCTCCTCCATATGGATGAGTCCTCACTCTCCTGGATGTAATCCAATGTGAATGGGACCATTTAAGAATCCAGAGTCTTGAGATCACAAGGGGGCAAAAAAAAAAATCTGTGTTCTTAGATTGCTCAGGGAGAAAACTGACAGAAATCATTACGAGCCTCTTCGGAAAGGACTGGAGGATTTTACGTCGACTTTCTGTTTTGCAAAATTCCTTCATTCAGTTATTTGAGGGACCCAGAGTCAAAGTTTGCTGGTGTAGAGTGGTGATGGGTGGCAGTCGAGGGCAAGGGATGGACTCCGGATGTCCCGGCATGCGGCGTGATATGCCTGGTCCTGGAAAGGTGTGTGGACTTCAGCTGTGTGGGCTGGGAACCCCTGCATACTGCCACTAGTGCTGGATGCCGCTGGTGCCGGCTGATCAGGACGCGGTGATGACTCACGCTGTCAAGAAGACAAACTGTTCACTTCAAACCACAACTCTTTACTGGACGGTGCATTCTGTGTCTCAACTTCTCGTTGCATCTTATCTAACTGGTCCTGTGAGTCCCAGTGCAACCCAGTCCAGCATTACAGTGTACAGTGTGGTGGTCATCCTCGCTCCCTGCAGTCCGGTGTCTGGTCTCGATAGGAGTCCCATCATGACCGGAGTAAAGCCTTGCACACCTGGACGTTTGGCGGACACTGTTTGAGCTCGATTGGTTGACTATACGCCAGGCCAGGCTGCTAGGGTCCCATCCCTCAACTCCTATAGCCGGGAGCCAGTCTGTTCAAAGATCGGTCTCTAGTTATAATGCCATTCACACCGTGTGTCTCCAGCCACTCTTGAGGAGCACGCTGTCTTGCCTTCTGTCTCCTCTTCTTTGTTGCCACAAAGCATCCACTGTATGCGACCTTCACGACTGACGGACTATATGTCTATCACAGTGGCTCACATTCTTCACTGCCTCTTCCAGAGTAAACTGTCACTTTCCCTTTCAGTTGACTCCTCCCAGTGTGGGCAAGTCCCAACACTTAACCAACTTTGATACTGTGGTTTGTTTCTGGGCAGAACTCCCCTACAAAACATGCTACATTAACTTTATATTCCAATATATAATGCTGCTACATCATACCATATACAATATATATCTATATATATAATTGCCTTATTCTGTCTGTCTGTCTGTCTGTCTGTCTATCTGTCTGTCTGTCATGCTCCGAAATTGTGTCCTTACGGTGACACAAAGCTGATTGGCCGCTGGGCTCGCCATGGCCCCGCCCCACCACACGGATTGGCCTCTCGCCCCGGCTCTCTGCAGGCCCCGCCCCCCTCACGCAATGCACGCTGGCTGTGGCCCAACTGACACGGAGCCCCGATTCCCAGGTGAGTACACACACATCAGATCACACTCACTCTCACACACACTCTCACACACACCTCACACATCACAACATGCTGGGATATCGCTTGCTTCTACACCGGCTCCGTCAGGATCCCGGCAGCGCCAGACATAACCTTGCGATGCTGGGATCTTAACGGAGGCCGTGAAAGCTGGTAACCATTATACACATCGGGTAACTAAGGTCCCTTAGTTACCCGATGTGTATCATAGTTACCAGTGTACACCGGCTCACACTCACTCTCACACACATCACATCGCATCCACACATCAAGGTCCTGCAGCTGCGGAAAATACACACACACATAACAGCACACACAAATCAGATCACACTCACACACACCTCACACATCACATCGCATCCACATACTCACAACATCCTGGGATATCGCTTGCTTCTCGGCGGCGATACTGTGCTGTTAGCTTCCAGGACCTGCCGGAGGATCACATGGCCAGAAGCATGTGATATCCCCGGATGTTGTGAGTATAAGCGCGTATGTGCGATATCGTCAGTGTCTGTGTGTGTGAGTGGATGCGATCGGGTGTGTGTGAGTGTATGCGATCGGGTGTGTGTGAGTGCATGCGATCGGGTGTGTGTGAGTGGATGCGATCGGGTGTGTGTGAGTGGATGCGATCGGGTGTGTGAGTGTCGGCAGAGGAGCACGGCGTGCTGGAGGAGGCTGGGAGCAGAGAGGCTGATCATGGGGAAGGCTGGGAGGAGAGAGGCTGATGGTGGGGGAGGCTGGGACGAGGGAGGCTGATGCTGGTGGAGGCTGATGCTTGGGGAGGCTGGGAGCGGAAGGCTGATGCTGAGGGAGGCTGGGAGAGGGAGGCTGGGAGGAAGGAGGCTGGGAGGAGAGAGGCTGATCCTGGGGAAGGCTGGGAAGGGGAGGCTGATGCTGAGGGAGGCTGGAAGGAGAGAGGCTGGAAGGAAAGAGGCTGATGCATGGGGAGGCTGATGCTGGGGGAGGCTGGAAGGAGAGAGGCTAATGCTGGTGGAGGCTGATGCTTGGGGAGGCTGATGCTGGGGGAGACTGGGAGGGGAAGGCTGATGCTGAGGGAGGCTGGGAGGAAGGAGGCTGGGAGGAGAGAGGCTGATCCTGGGGAAGACTGGGAACGGGAGGCTGATGCTGAGGGAGGCTGGAAGGAGAGAGGCTGATGCTGGGGGAGGCTGGAAGGAGAGAGGCTGATGCTGGTGGAGGCTGATGCTTGGGGAGGCTGATGCTGGGGGAGACTGGGAGCGGAAGGCTGATGCTGAGGGAGGCTGGGAGGAAGGAGGCTGGGAGGAGAGAGGCTGATCCTGGGGAAGGCTGGGAAGGGGAGGCTGATGCTGGGGGAGGCTGGAAGGAGAGAGGCTGATGCTGGTGGAGGCTGATGCATGGGGAGGCTGATGCTGGGGGAGACTGGGAGCAGAAGGCTGATGCTGAGGGAGGCTGGGAGGAAGGAGGCTGGGAGGAGAGAGGCTGATCCTGGGGAAGGCTGGGAAGGGGAGGCTGATGCTGAGGGAAGCTGGAAGGAGAGAGGCTGATGCTGGGGGAGGCTGGAAGGAGAGAGGCTGAGGCTGGGAGGAGAGAGGCTGATGCTGGGGAAGGCTGATGCTGAGGGAGGCTGGGAGGGGAAGGCTGATGCTGAGGGAGGCTGGGAGGAAGGAGGCTGGGAGGAGAGAGGCTGATCCTGGGGAAGGCTGGGAAGGGGAGGCTGATGCTGGGGGAGGCTGGAAGGAGAGAGGCTGATGCTGGTGGAGGCTGATGCATGGGGAGGCTGATGCTGGGGGAGACTGGGAGCAGAAGGCTGATGCTGAGGGAGGCTGGGAGGAAGGAGGCTGGGAGGAGAGAGGCTGATCCTGGGGAAGGCTGGGAAGGGGAGGCTGATGCTGAGGGAAGCTGGAAGGAGAGAGGCTGATGCTGGGGGAGGCTGGAAGGAGAGAGGCTGAGGCTGGGAGGAGAGAGGCTGATGCTGGGGAAGGCTGATGCTGAGGGAGGCTGGGAGGGGAAAGCTGATGCTGGGGAAGGCTGGGAGGACGGAGGCTGGGAGGAGAGAGGCTGATCCTGGGAAGGCTGGGAGAGGGAGGCTGATGCTGGAGGAGGCTGGAAGGAGAGAGGCTGATGCTGGCGGAGGCTGATGCTGGGGAGGCTGGGAGAGGGAGGCTGATGCTGAGGGAGGCTGGGAGAGGTAGGCTGAGAGAAGAGAGGCTGATGCACACACACACACACACACACACACACACACACACACGCACTGGGAACCACAAACAACTGCCCTACACAGACACCCACACATACAGACAACGCTGCACATACAGACAACGCTGCACACACAAACACCGCGGCACACACAAATATACGCACATACCGCACAACACACACATTGCTCAAAACATACCTCCCCCCAAAACACACCACACCCACACAAACCGCGCAACACACACACAACGCTACAGACACACAGCGCTCCACAAACAACGCAACACACGCAACACACATACAACACCGCTCTCACCCCCCGCCACACCCAGACAACACCCAGAACATGTACAGCCCCTACACAAACACTTGGTAACTACACACAACAACATCTATATATATATATATATATATATAACAAAAATCATACATGAACTACACAATACGTAAATTCTAGAATACCCGATGCGTAGAATCGGGCCACCTTCTAGTATATATATATATATATATATATATATATATATATATATAAATATTTTGTGACGACCTGGGCCCTGAACGTCTTGGGGCACGCGTCTGGCAGTGGGATCAAGACACACACTTTGTCACTCAAACAATCTCAGTGATTTATTCACATCCTCATAAACCACACAGTGTAATGGGCCACAGCCACTCTCCCGCAGGGCAACGTCTCACTGTCTGTTTAAACTGCCGATTGTTCATACAGTTCATTCTCTGGCATCAGCCAGTATAGTCCCACTTTCTGGGGTGTTACCTGCCAGTAGGTTTGCAGGCTGTCAGTCTGGCTCCATCCAGTCCAGGGAGACTCTCACACTGGGCTCACCATCCCGGCCCTTGTACACGTTCCAATTCCTCAAAGCCTCAGTGGATTCTGCAGCTCCCTGACATTTCAGAGCCCTCACTAGCTCTGTGTGCACAGGATCTCCTGCACATGTGCTCCAACCAAGATGGCTCCCACCAGCACACGGAGATCATGTGACAAATGACAACTCCATTAAATCCCATGAGACACACCTACGTATGGGAGGTATGTGGATGGTCAGTCCCGCCCATCACTTTTGACCACTTTTTATCCAGTTTGGACACACCTTCTCATTCAAAGAGTTTTCTTTATTTTTATGACTTTAAAAATTGTAGATTCACATTGAAGGCATCAAAACTATGAAGTAACACATGTGGAATGAAATACTTAACAAAAAAGTGTGAAACAACTGAAAATATGTCTTATATTCTAGGTTCTTCACAGTAGCTGCCTTTTCCTTTGATTACTGCTTTGCACACTCTTGGCATTATCTTGATGAGCTTCAAGAGGCAGTCACCGGAAATGGTCTTCCAACAGTCTTAACCCCTTAAGGACGAAGCCAGTTTTGTACTTAATGCCCAGGCCATTTTTTGTAATTTTGACCAGTGTCCCTTTATAAGGCTATAACTCTGGAACGCTTCAATGGATCCCGGTGATTCTGAGATTGTTTTTTCGTGACATATTGGGCTTCATGTTAGAGGTAAATTTAGGATGATATTTTTTTTTTTTTTTTTTGTGAAAAAATATGAAATGTGACAAAAAAAATTAAAATTTTGCAATTTTCAAACTTTTAATTTTTATGCCCATAAACCAGAGAGTTATGTCACACAAAATAGTTAATAAACAACATTTCCCACATGTCTACTTTACATCATCACAATTTTTGAAACAAAATTTTTTGGGGTTAGGAAGTTATAAGGGGTCAAAGTTCATCAGCAATTTCCCATTTTTTCAAGAAAATTTACAAAACCATTTTTTTAGGGACCACATCACATTTGAAGTGACTTTGAGAGGCCTAGATGACAGAAAATACCCAAAAGTGACCCCATTCTAAAATCTGCACCCCTCAAGGTACTCAAAACCACATCAAAGAAGTTTATTAACCCTTCAGGTGCCTCACATGAACTAAAGTAATGTGGAATGAAAAAAAAAAAAAATAACATTTTACCCAAAAATGTTGCTTTAGCATCAATTTTCTCACTTTTTCAAGAGGTAGCTCCAAAAATTGGAGCTCACACTTTGTTACCCACTTTCTTATGAGCGCGCCGATACCCCACATGTGGCGAGAAACCTCTGTACGGGCACATGGTAGAGCTTGGAACGAAAGGAGCAATATTTGAATTTTTGAAAGCAAATTTGGCAGAAACAGATTGCGGGCACCATGTTACATTTACAGGTCCCCTAAGGTACCTAAACAGCAGAAACCCCCCTCAAGTGACTCCATTTTGGAAACTAGACCCCTTAAGGCTTCTATCTAGGGGTATAGTGAGCATTTTGGACTGACAGGTACTTCACAGAATTTGCTAACATTAGGTTGTCATATTGAAAATTTTCATTTTTTTAGCAAAAATGTTGCTTTAGCATCAATTTTCTCACTTTTTCAAGAGGTAGCTCCAAAAATTGGAGCTCACACTTTGTTACCCACTTTCTTATGAGCGCGCCGATACCCCACATGTGGCGAGAAACCTCTGTACGGGCACATGGTAGAGCTTGGAACGAAAGGAGCAATATTTGAGTTTTTGAAAGCAAATTTGGCAGAAACAGATTGCGGGCACCATGTTACATTTACAGGTCCCCTAAGGTACCTAAACAGCAGAAACCCCCCTCAAGTGACTCCATTTTGGAAACTAGACCCCTTAAGGCTTCTATCTAGGGGTATAGTGAGCATTTTGGACTGACAGGTACTTCACAGAATTTGCTAACATTAGGTTGTCATATTGAAAATTTTCATTTTTTTAGCAAAAATGTTGCTTTAGCATCAATTTTCTCACTTTTTCAAGAGGTAGCTCCAAAAATTGGAGCTCACACTTTGTTACCCACTTTCTTATGAGCGCGCCGATACCCCACATGTGGCGAGAAACCTCTGTACGGGCACATGGTAGAGCTTGGAACGAAAGGAGCAATATTTGAATTTTTGAAAGCAAATTTGGCAGAAACAGATTGCGGGCACCATGTTACATTTACAGGTCCCCTAAGGTACCTAAACAGCAGAAACCCCCCTCAAGTGACTCCATTTTGGAAACTAGACCCCTTAAGGCTTCTATCTAGGGGTATAGTGAGCATTTTGGACTGACAGGTACTTCACAGAATTTGCTAACATTAGGTTGTCATATTGAAAATTTTCATTTTTTTAGCAAAAATGTTGCTTTAGCATCAATTTTCTCACTTTTTCAAGAGGTAGCTCCAAAAATTGGAGCTCACACTTTGTTACCCACTTTCTTATGAGCGCGCCGATACCCCACATGTGGCGAGAAACCTCTGTACGGGCACATGGTAGAGCTTGGAACGAAAGGAGCAATATTTGAATTTTTGAAAGCAAATTTGGCTGAATTTGGAATATATTCTCAAATTTGCAGAGCTTTTGGGTTTCAAGAACAGAAAAACCCCATAAATGTCTTTGTAAGTTATACCCTGTAATGTATTTGTTTACAGAGGTAGGGAGTAGTTTGACACCATTTTTTATGCAGCTGATGCCTATTATAGATGGTGCACCATTTGGTCTTCAGGGTAAAACTGATGGAATCCCAGAACCTATTCAAAGCTTACAGAGACATTGTGCTACCAAACAAGAAAATCCTTCCAGGAATTATTACTCACAAAAGGGCGGCATGCCCCTAAAAACACATTTACTGGACTTGGTCTTGCTAACAAAACAGTTGTAGAAGGAAGAATAAACTTTATTGGACGGAAGGGCAAAATGTTCAAATGTGGAGGAGTTGGCAGCCACTATGTGGCAAACCTGAGTGTGCCAAAGATGACAGAACACCAGCAGGGCCGGAAGGACAGCTTTATCTTCCAAATAACTGGTCGTACAATGTCTTCTTAGCTCCATCAATCCCTATATGAGGGACAAATGTGCCAAGCGACATGGTACATCATAACAGGCTCCTGCCCGCCAAGGTAGGAACCGCTATGTGCACAAAACGACCAATTCGTTACAGAATTCTGAAAGTATTGTTCGATGCAGGTGGTTCGGCAAGAACCCTGCAGTAAAGCCCATAGTGTTTGAATATGGCACAGCATCATTGTTAGGGGATCCTCCAATAAAATGATCATGCCCATAATACCAAGATAAATGCAAAGAAAAGTTTTGTGTAGTAAGACCTAGTGGTAATATGAGTCAAACTAAAATAATTGGTAAAAAAAATGTTTGAGTAATGAAGTCCTGGAAAGTTGTCAAATGATGAGACTTTTCAAGAACGTTAGTGGGGTCCACACTCTGGAGTCTAAAGACGTGGGCATGTGGACTGGGTTTTGTCTGAATAATTGTTTGGTATGTGATGATAAAGTCCTGGAATTAATTGTGAAATGGGGTAAAATGTGTTTTACTGCTGAAAATTTTCTCTTTATTACTAGTCCAAGAAAAAAAAATTACTGAACAGAAATATAAAAGTAAAGTATTTTCAAAATTAAAAAAAAGCTGCTACCACACAGTTTGGTGTAATTTATTTATGCCAATTAATAATTGAGGGATGTGTGATAGGTTTCAAAACAGGGGGAGATGCAAAGGCCTGGTTGGGAGGGGCACATGGGGCAGAAGTACCGGGAATCGCTCCTTGTGCCGTGCTTTCTACAAACACGGCATCTTTTTTGGGGATACCTTTGGGTGGGAGTGGAAGGGATGGGGCGAATGAAATGACGCTCGGAAAGTCTCCGGACATCCTCTGACTCGAAGGCTTCCTCCTGTGCCTCCGAGTCAAAGAGGAGGCTCTCAATAATTTTCTCCTGGTATTGGAGGAAAGAGAGCGGTCCTTGAGATTTTCTATAGAGGATGAAGCTATTATAGGTAGCAACCTGTAGGAGATAGATTGCTACCTTTTTATACCAGGTTTTGGTTTTTCGCTTCACTAGATAAGGCTGAAGCACCTGGTCAGACAAATCTACACCTCCCATGAACTTATTGTAGTCTGCGACACAGAGCGGCTTCTGTTTGTCACTGGTGGCGCCCCTGTCCCTGACCGTCACAGTGGTGTCCGCATGCAATGTGGTCAGCATGAAAACATCCTTGCGGTCTCTCCATTTTATGGCAAGAAGATGGTCACTTGCCATTGAGGAGGACGCACCCTTCTCCACACGTTTAGACACCAACTGTGGGGGTAGACCAACTCTGTTTTTTCTGATTGTTCCACAGGCCCCTGTGTTTGCAGCGTGGAGGGATTTAGAAAGGGGGACACTGGTATAGTAATTATCAGTATACACGTGATAGCCTTTCTCAAGGAAGGGGGTCATTAGCTCCCAAACAATTTTGCCAGGGATGCCAATTGTCTGGGGGCAGTTTGGGGGGTTGATTTGGCGGTCCCTCCCTTCGTAAATGAGAAAGGCACACGTGTAACCGGTTGTGCTTTCGCACATTTTGTATAATTTTATACCATATTTGGCACGCTTGGAGGGGATAAATTGGCGGAAAGATAGACGGCCCTTATAGCTCATAAGGGACTCGTCTATAGAAACATTTTTGTCAGGGGTATACGAATTTAGGAAGGTAGTTTTTAGAAGGGATATTAGGGGTCTCAATTTATAAAGTCGGTCATAGTTTGGGTCATTTCTTTGGAGGGCTTGGGAATTATCGTTAAAGTGCAGGAATCGCAAAAGGGTCTCATATCGGGATCGGGTCATGATGGCTGCAAACACAGGGGTGCTGTGCACTGTTTTTGTTGCCCAGTACGAGCGGAGTGTAGATTTTTTCACTAACCCCATGTTAAAAGTTATGCCCAAAAACTTTTTAAGTTCGGGGACATTTGTGGGGATCCAGGAGCGGGAATGGATGGAGGTAGGATGTTGGGATATATATTGACGGGCATATAAATTGGTTTGGTGGACAAATAATTGGAGGACTTCTGGGGTAACATAAATTTGGAAAAAATCTAATGGGGTAAAATTTGTGACATTTACATTTATACCGGGGGTTGCTACAAACGGAGGAATTTGAGGGGAGAAGGACGGGTCAGGATACCATAGTGGCCGGGGAAGGGCACTACTTGGACCTGCCTCTGACGTTTCAGCAGTGACGACCGACTCCGCTACCATCGGGCTGTCGGATCCCGAGGAGGAAGCCGAGTCGTCACCATCCGAAAATCGCTCGATTTCAGAGGCAGACTCTGTATCCGAGCCTGAACTGCCGGAGGCAAGAAGCATGTATGCCTGCTCGGCGGTAAATGTTCTCCGCGCCATTACAGTATTTTTCACTGCCTAGCAAAAAAAAGAAAAAAAAATACTACAAATTTTTTTTTTTTTTTAAATTTTTTGAAAATTTTTTTTTAGATTTTTTTAACCCTAACCCTGATCCTAACCCTGATCTAACCCTGATCTAACCCTGATGCTAACCCTGATGCTAACCCTGATCTAACCCTGATATAAGAAAAAAAAAAATCTAAAATAAAAATTCTAACTAAGGGGGGATTCTGACGGAGGTGATGAGGATATTTGGGGGGGGATATTTTGGGTGAGGATATTGGGGATGAGGATGACTGATTTATAATAAAAATTGGTGTTTTTTTTTCTGACAGAAACGGCAGCAAATGTAGTCTCTCTCTCTCTTCTCTCCCAGATCAACTACAAGGGAGAGAAGAGGGAGGCAGACCCAAATGCTGCCATTTCCAAAATATTTGGGGTATTTGATCACTGTGATAGGGTCTAACACAGTGTTCAAATGTCAGGAACCAATGAAATAAATTCCTGACGTTGCTAGGTGGAAGGAGGCAGACTTTAGCGGTCGAACTGCGCATGCGCCCGCCATTTTACACGGACACGAGAAGGAGGGGGGCCGGGGGAATGCCGTGGGAACTCGGTAACGAGACCCAGGTACCGGGGGGGGACCGAGAGGGACCGGACAAGGACCGATCTCTCACATTTGACTGTTAGATCACGTCAAATGTGAGAGAAACCATTAAAATGCATTAAAAACCGGCATTTCATTTTGCAGGTACATGCTTGCCGTTATTCGGTTAATAACGGCGATCACCGTACCTTTAAATGAAAAAACCGGCCTGAACCGTAATCTCCAGGGTCTCAGCTACCCCCGGCAGCTGAGACCCCGGAAATTTTCCGACTCTGGGGGGCGCTAGACCCTTTTTTCCGACCGCCGTTAAAAAGCGGCGGATCGGAAAAAGTACCCGAATATGCCGCCGTTAAAAGGCGTATCGGCGGTCGTAAAGGGGTTAAAGGAGTTCCCAGAGATGCTTAGCACTTGTTGTCCCTTTTGCCTTCACTCTGCGGTCCAGCTCACCCCAAACCATCTCGATTGGGTTCAGGTCTGGTGACTGTGGAGGCCAGGTCATCTGGCGTAGCACCCCATCACTCTCCTTCTTAGTCAAATAGCCCTTACACAGCCTGGAGGAGTGTTTGGGGTCATTGTCCTGTTGAAAAATAAATGATGGTCCAACTAAACGCAAACCGGATGGAATAGCATGCCGCTGCAAGATGCTGTGGTAGCCATGCTGGTTCAGTATGCCTTCAATTTTGAATAAATCCCCAACAGTGTCACCAGCAAAGCCCCCCCACACCATCACACCTCCTCCTCTATGCTTCACGGTGGGAACCAGCCATGTAGAGTCCATCCGTTCACCTTTTCTACAAAGACACGGTGGTTGGATCTAAAGATCTCAAATTTGGACTCATCAGAGCAAAGCACAGATTTCCACTGGTCTAATGTCCATTCCGTGTGTTCTTTACCCAAACAAGTCTCTTCTGCTTGTTGCCTGTCCTGAGCAGTGGTTTCCTAGCAGCTATTTTACCATGAAGGCTGCTGCACAACGTCTCCTCTTAATAGTTGTTCTAGAGATGAGAAGGTGTGTCCAAACTTTTGGTCTGTACTGTGTGTGTGTGTGTGTGTATATATATATATTGTACTGGCTGTAGTACCCGGGCGTTGCCCGGGATAGTAACTGTCTCTTTGTCTCTCTCTCAGTCTCTGTCTGTGTGTCGCTGTCTGTCTGTCACTCTGTCTGTCTCTTTCCTTATCTGTCTGTGTCTATCTGTTTCTATCTCTGTGTCTGTCTGTCTCTCTCTATCTCTGTGTCAGTCTCTATGTCTGTGTCTGTCTGTCTCTCTTTCCCCATCTGTCTCTTTCCCCTTCTGTCTCTTTCCTGGTCTGTCTCTTTCCCCGTCTGTCTCTTTCCCGGTCTGTCTCTTTCCTGGTCTGTCTCTTTCCTGGTCTGTCTCTTTCCCCGTCTGTCTCTTTCCCGGTCTGTCTCTTTCCTGGTCTGTCTCTTTCCCCATCTGTCTCTTTCCAGGTCTGTCTCTTTCCAGGTCTGTCTCTTTCCTGGTCTCCCTCTTTCCAGGTCTGTCTCTTTCCAGGTCTTTCTCTTTCCAGGTCTGTCTCTTTCCTGGTCTGTCTCTTTCCAGGTCTGTCTCTTTCCCCGTCTGTCTCTTTTCCCGTCTGTCTCTTTTCTCATCTGTCTCTTTCCTCATCTGTCTCTTTCCCTGTCTGTCGCTTTCCTCGTCAGTGTCTTTCCCTGTATGCCTGTCTCTGTCTGTCTCTTTCTTTGTCTGTCTCTGTCTCTCTGTTTCTTTCCCCATCTGTCTCTTTCCAGAACTGTCTCTTTCCCAGGTCTGTCTGTTTTCCCGTCTGTCTCCCCGTCTCTTTTCCTGTCTCTTTCCCTGTCTGTCTTGGTCCATCTCTTTGTCTGTGTCCTTTCCTGTCTGTCTCTTTCCCTGTCTGCCTGTCTCTGTCTGTCTCTTTTTCTCTGTCTCTTTCCCCGTCTGTCTCTATCAAGGTATGTCTCTTTCACCATCTGTCTTTGTCTGTCTCTCTGTCTGTCTCTTTCCCGGTCTGTCTCTTTCCCTGTCTGTCTTTTTCTACATCTGTCTCTTTCCAGGTCTGTCTCTGTCTCTTTCCCCGTCTTTCTCTTTCCCCGTTAGTGAGACTCTTGAGCACACCACTTGCGGGTTAGCAATTAAGGGGTATGGTGTAGCCATACATATTAGCTCCCCCTTGGAGATCCAGCATCCTCTTATGAATATCTACACCGGACCAGGACTTTATACCGGTGAGATTGTTCCATCTCTACCTTTACATACCTTATAATAGGTGGGGTGTACAACATTAACCCAAATTCATACAGAGGCATCCATTTTGTCATAGTTAGTGGATTTCACTATCCACACTGACTTTGGTTTTCTGACCCTTATTTAAGGGTTTTACATGTTTTATATGTTTTGTTTGTCTCACATCCCCTGTTTTTAATCATTATATTAAAGGTTACATTTTAACATTATCTAGCTACCAACCCTCTTTCCCCGTCTGTCTCTGCCTGTCTCTTTCCCCTTCTGTCTCTGTCTGTCTCTGTCTCTTTCCCCGTCTGTCTCTTTCACCGTCTGTCTGTCTCTGTCTGTCTCTTTCCCCATCTGTCTCTGTCTGTCTCATTCCCCGTCTGTTTCTGTCTGTCTCTTTCACCGTCTGTCTCTGTCTGTCTCTGTCTCTCTCTCTATCCGTCTCTCCACCAACATCATATTACCTCACACAGAAGCTTCTTATACTATGAATCTCCTTTGTTCCTATAGCAACCAATCACAGCTCCTATTAATAGCCTGTAGCTCGCAGCTCCATTCACTTTAATGGAGGCAGGTTTTTTGGAGAGTAACTGTAAAGCGCGGGGTTAAATTTTCCTGTGAAAACATAGTCTATGACGTTCCCTGGGTCACACGAGGCATCAGAAGCCGCGGTGAACGCCAACTACCTGAATACTCAGGAGATGGTGAATCGGTTCCGGAGCCATGGCATCCCGGAACATTGAAGAACAGAGAAACGGCGGCAAGATGACGAAACAGTGCCTGGTGCTGGGTCCAAGAGAGGAATCAGCTGGACCTGAAGTTTAATTTATTTATTTTTTTAGCATAACTTCCCCCCATTTATTAACCCATTAAATCCTTAAAATGGATCCCAAGGTAACAAGCAGCAAAAATGAATCCACAGGGAATTATTGAAATTATGGAGTAAAGTTGTTTTATTTATACTTTTCAGCAAATGCCTGAAATTGGGAGGATGAGAACACGTCTTATTCCAAAATGTCAAAACCCGGATGATGGCGGCCATGTAACATGTCCCCGAGCTAAAAAGGAAGAAGATGCAGAACAAAAGCTTAATAGAAATTAAACACAATCTGGGAGAAAAGGTCGAATATCGGAAATATGATGACAATTTTTTAAAACTTTTTTTGCCTTTTAAATTAGGAATCTGCAGTTATAAGGATCTAAGGGTTCAGTGAAGAGAAGAAACTTACTCTCATACACAATTTGTGTGCATTGTCTTTATGAGGCCTGGGGGGTCAGTATTGGGGCCTCTAGTTGGAGGGCTGTATTTCTTCAGGGGGTTTATACTGGGATCGGTGCATTTTTAGCTCATCTGGGGTCTGTATTTCATCTGTGGTCTGTATTTTTCATGGTTTCTGGTCTCTATTTTGTGGGTCTGTGTTTTCCATTATTTGAAGGGTCTGTGTTAGGTATCTGGCCTTGGGTCTGTATTAAGCAATGAGTCTTGGGTCTGTTCTTCTCAAAGTGCAGTGTTGGCGTCCATGCAGTGACGCCAACGTACTCACCGCCTTGGCCAGACTGCATACTCGCCATCACTTCCCTGCTGTACCCTCCTCCTCTCTGGGTACGCCGCACAGGTCCTGCAAATATACTCTTAGGGCATGCATGCTTACAGTTGTTGCGGGTAGGGCCACAGACCGCGGCAGGGGGGCTTCTCGAGACGCTCGGATCCGGGGTCGTTGCGGTGGTTCGACGGGAAGCTGGACCTGGGCCTGAGCACCCGTCTGTCGCCTGCAAGTGAAAAAGGGGTATTATATATATATATATATATAGGGGAGGTTTGTCAATGATGCCACCCGTGGTATGTGGTAGTTTTGGTGGCACCACCGCTGCCGCTGGAGGTGGTGCCCGGGGTTGATGGAGTGGGGCAGTTGGATGTTATCCCCTTCATGGGTAGGGGAAGTGTTGTCCCGGGACCGCGGTACGGGCGGATGGTGTGACGGAGTGCAGTCTGAAGGGTTGGACCGGATGGTGCCGGTATACTTACAGTTCTGAAATAACTTGACACAGAGTCCAGATGGTAAACCAAATCACCAGTAGCCGGTTGCCTCTGAAGGGGGGGTGTTTGGATCCCACACTCCGGTATTGTAGAACAGGGGCCCTTCCACCTGCACATTGTATTTAAGTCTTTTACTGTAACTACTCCGTGTGAAACGGGGAAGTCCACTCCCGGTGATACTGTGTATTGGAAGCTGTGGCCCGCGAGAACTGACCCGTGGGATCTTGACAGGCAATTGCGGAGCCCTATCCCCCTCGTTGGGCTTCCGTCTCGCTCTATCTGGGTCTCCTGTGGGACAAGACCTGAAATCTTGTCCCCGGCTGGTTAATTGGTAAGGGGCTTAAAGCTGCTCCTCGCCCTGGGGTCCATGTACCCCGTTTGTGCACGGCTCCGGACCGGATTCCCGCTGTCGGCACTGGCAGGCTGCGACCCTGCCCCGGTCCACTTAAGGTTTCCTGCGGCCGGATCTCCGTTGCCTGTGGCCCTGTCTACCGACTTCCACCTAGTCAGTTGTCAAGTCGTCTGGTAGCCCAGGAGCTCCAACCCCTCACTACCCTGTTAACCGTCCCCCACTCAACTGTCAACTCTCTGACTGACTGAAACTGGCCCCTCCCATAACATCTCAGAACCCCTAGGGTGGGCGTCACCATCCGCTTGGCCCCGCCCACTGGTGTGTCCCTGTTGTCATGGTGGGTGACTAGGTTTTGCTGGCTGATGTTGTGTACCTAGATGTGGGGATTGTGATGGAGGACCAAAGAGGAGAGAATCCTGCACCTGTAAGGGGGGTGCAGTCATCTGTGACACCCTGATCTTGTCAGGGCATCAAACGTACATACACCAACGCTCCTATTAAAGGGCCAGCGCACCAATTCCTGGAAATGTCTCAGAGGCTTTAAGTATTTATTTTAAGGCATCGAAAAAAAACCCATAGATGATCCAGCAAGGAATGGAAGTCCACCAGGAATAAGTAAAATCGTGCATTTTATTTTTTTTAATCTTATAATATCCATTGCATATACATTCACCAGAAAAAAACTCTAAAAACACTCTAGGTTGTGTGGCAAGTTACAGATCAACACGTTTCAGCTAACTTACAAGCTTTAATCATGATACAAAAAATTACACCATTAGTGCTATATATAAGAAAGTCCAAATATGTTTTATATATAGCAGTAACGGAGTAATTTTAAATAAAATGCAAGATTTTACTTATTCCTGGTGGACTTCCTTCCCTCGCTGGATCATCTTTGTATTTTTTCCTTGCTACATAGTTTCCAAGTGAGATTCCTGCCAGGATTGGAAGCAAGAGCGTAAAAAAGTGGGTGAGCTGACATGACTTTGTGGTTTTTTTTTTGTTTATTTAAGGCATCCTCCCATTAAGGAAGGTGCCTGCACAATACTCCTAGTTTGTTAGTCTTTTAGTCTGCTAGCTAGTTGTCAGGTCCCTGCCGTGCCCACCATATCTGTCCATACCTGTACCTCCCTGCACCTGTGTCTATACCTGAGTCCACTGTCAGAGTACCGTTCACTGCCCTGGGAATCGTACCTGGTGTCTGCCTCGTTGCAGGTGCTTAGGTACACTCCTCCCACTAAAGGGTAAACCGTGTCCCCCCGTGGTCCAATGGGTCCATTCTTGCTCGCCACGTCAACAACACTGGCGATTCTGTATTTCTTTAGTGAAGCTTAGTGTGAGATCTGTGTACAGAGAGGGGTTTGGTCTGGGGTCTGTATTTCCAGTGGGGTCTGCTCTGTGCATTGTCTCTAGGGAGTCTGAAATTTTCATTATTTAGGGGTTTAGTCCGGACTCTTCATTTATGGGGTCTTTGGTCTGTTTTTAGGGGGTCTGGTCTGGGCTGCATTTTTTTTTACTGAGTTTGTGTTCTGTATTTAGGGGTTGTGGTTTGGGGATTGTATATAAGGGGCCTGGCTAGGGTTTCTATTAGCATTTTGCTTAGTTTGGGGTCTTTATTCTCTGAGGGTTTGTGTCCTGTTCGGGGTCCTGTATTTGAGGGGTCTGTTCTGTGCCCTGTATTATAGGGCTCAGGTCTGGGGTCTCTGTTGGATTAAGGGTGGCGGTCTGGGGTCATTATAAGATGTTTTGTGCCGCAGGGGAATCTTCAGATCATTTCTTTTATAACTTCTAAATGATGGAAAATATGAAATAAGGAAAACAAATGCACAAAGTGTGACATCGACATGCTCTCATCTAACATTCTTTTTCTGAAATTCATGTATTTCAGCCCAAAAATCATTTTTACTATTGGGTTTTCATTAAAAAATGTGGCACCGCTTATCCTTTTTGCTATTTTGATGTGTTCTGTGGTCATAAATCACCCGAGAGGAGCTCAGAAAATCATAAAAAAGAGATAATAATTTTATTCATTTATATAGCGCTATTAATTCCACAGCGCTTTACATACATTGGCAACACTGTCCCCATTGGGGCTCACAATCTAGAGTCCCTATCTGTATGTCTTTGGAGTGTGGGAGGAAACCGGAGTACCCGGAGGAAACCCACACAAACACAGGGAGAACATACAAACTCCCTGCAGATGGTGTCCTTGGTGGGATTTAAACCCAGGACCCCAGCGCTGCAAGACTGCAGTGCTAACCACTGAGCCACCACAAGACTGCAGTGCTAACCACTGAGCCACCACAAGACTGCAGTGCTAACCACTGAGCAGCCACAAGACTGCAGTGCTAACCACTGAGCCACCACAAGACTGCAGTGCTAACCACTGAGCCACCGTGCCACCCAACCAATAGAAGTTCTTCCATTGCATTGCCTGAATGAGCTCACTGACAGATTCTCAGTTCACTGATTTGTCGCCAGCAATAAACTGAGACCATAGAAAGCAAACGGTGCAAGATTTTTATTGGAACCCAATAGATAACATGATTTTTCGGTCTGGCCGGGATGTGCAGGGTTAAGTGGCCCCTCTCCCCTCGATGTAAAGGACACAATTTGTCACGCTGCGTCTCTCTGAATCCCCCCTGGAACCAATTACAACTTCTTTGGTCACCAATCAAGATAATTATGTAGCATCTTCTGCAATGAAGGCAAAAAATGGACGGAGCGGAGGAGGAATGGGTCTCGGGCTCGCTGTTAATTTTCCTTTACAGGCTGCAGGGGAACGGATCAGCGTGAGGTTGTGGACGGCGCTCGCTACATCGGATCCTTTGTCGCACTGTCAGCCCAGATTTATACCTTTATCCTTAAAGGGACAATTTATTCTGGCTGATATAGAAGGCTGTGATATACGGCGCGCAGACGGCGGCGGCTCCGTCCGCAGAGTACGGCAGCGGCAACGCCAGCAGCATTGTCATAATCACCGCAGCCGGTGCTTCTTACCATTGCTAAGGTCATCTATCACTGCAAAACAAGGATCAATAATAGAAATGACACAGCAAACTGCCCCCCGGGCCGAAGACGGAGACCCCCACTGGGCACCGCGTAGGAAAAGATGCTCTGATGCCCCCTGCAAACAGTCAGGACCCCATTATACACTAAAAAGAGTCAAGAAGATCCGTCAAGAGCAGCTATGTTCACACTTGTAGTTTTGGATCAGTCACGATCCATTGTCTTGAGGAATTACGGTATCCTGCAAAATATTTTGCAGGATTCCGTTTTTTCCCCATAGACTTCTATTAGCGACGGATTGTGACTGATGCCCTTGCGTTGCATCCGCCGCACAATGGATCAGTCATTTACTGACTGACCATCAGGTGGGAGCAACGACGCTGAATGTTAGGCTAGGTTCACACTTCCGTTGTTTTGCATCAGTTACAATCCGTCGCCTAGAGGAATTACGGTATCCTGCAAAATATTTTGCAGGAATCCAGTTTTTCCCCATAGACTTCTATTAGTGACGGATTGCGACTGATGACCTTGCGTTGCATCCGCTGCGTCGCAGTCAGTCGTTTTTTGGACTGACCGCCGGGCGGGAGCAACGCAGAATGTAACGTTTTTCGGGCCTTCAAAATTAAAGCACCGCGCAGGAATCCGTCGCCATCCGTCACGCTTGTAATGTATGTCTATGGTGCTGGATTCCGTTGTAATCCATTTTACGATGGAGCCCAGCGCTGGATTCCATCATGCTCTACTGAGCATGCCCAGCATGTTTGGCACACCCACTGGGCTGTCCCAAACACAAACGGATCACAACAGATCTGTAAAAAAACGGACGCACAGCGGATGCACGGACGCGACGGATCCATTTTTTTTCCACAGGATTCCTGTGAACGGAATCCTGTGAAATAACACATCCGTTGCGTCAGTTGACATCTCAAAAATGATGTATTTGTCATTACGTCGCAACGACTGACTGCACGGAAGCAAAACAACGGAAATGTGAACATAGCCCAATAATAATATAAAAACATTAAATATATGCAGAAAAAACAAAGATGCTGATGTGATCAGCAGCTTGCTGGTGGTTTCCACACCGCTGAGATGGTTGCAGTTTTGGGGAATTCCATAGAAATGAATGGAAGATGACCCTCTGCGGCCTCCGCTCATTATATACTGACCCCAGGGGTGGGACCTGCACTTATGTCTGGGTGCTACAATGTAAATGCGCAAGCTGGGAATACCCCTTTAAGAGTTTATCAGACTAAAAATAGTAAAAAGATACAAATTATAATCCCAGGTCCGTGAACAGCAGCTTACTGATGATTTCCACAAAGCAAAAATAGTAAAAAAAATAATTAAATAGTAAAGTAATAAGCAACATTGAAAAATATCAGTCGCAGCTTCCGGATGGTCTTGTGTTCTATAGACAGACTAGAACTAATAAAATGGTGCAAACATCAATATAATCGATATAATAGAAATATCAGTGGTGGTCAGACTGTTGGATTGTGCTGTAGCTAGATTATCAAAAATACAATGTTCCTCTATTGTTCCACAGATCAAGATTGATGGGAATGAAGCTGTCAATGATCTCAGAGACACAGCACCACCTTCTGCCTGTGCCTGGTACTGCAGCTGACATTGTCCATTGGTTGATTTTCTCAACTCTTTTTTCAGGAAACAACCCCACTCCTCCCTATAGGTGGTGTCTGGTATTACAGCTCAGCTCCTCTCCTCCCTATAGGTGATGCCTGGTATTACAGCTCAGCTCCTCTCCTCCCTATAGGTGGTGTCTAGTATTACAGCTCAGCTCCTCTCCTACCTATAGGTGGTGTCTGGTATTACAGCTCAGCTCCTCTCCTCCCTATAGGTGGTGTCTGGTATTAGAGCTCAGCTCCTCTCCTTCCTATAGGTGGTGTCTGGTATTACAGCTCAGCTCTTCTCCTACCTATAGGTGGTGTCTGGTATTACAGCTCAGCTCCACTCCTACCTATAGTTGATGCCTGGTATTACAGCTCAGCTCCTCTCCTACCTATAGGTGGTGTCTAGTATTACAGCTCAGCTCCTCTCCTCCCTATAGGTGATGCCTGGTATTACAGCTCAGCTCCTCTCCTCCCTATAGGTGGTGTCTAGTATTACAGCTCAGCTCCTCTCCTCCCTATAGGTGGTGTCTGGTATTAGAGCTCAGCTCCTCTCCTTCCTATAGGTGGTGTCTGGTATTACAGCTCAGCTCTTCTCCTACCTATAGGTGGTGTCTGGAATTACAGCTCAGCTCCACTCCTCCCTATAGGTGGTGTCTGGTATTACAGCTCAGCTCCACTCCTACCTATAGGTGGTGTCTGGTATTACAGCTCAGCTCCACTCCTACCTATAGGTGGTGTCTGGTATTACAGCTCAGCTCCTCTCCTCCCTATAGGTGGTGTCTGGTATTACAGCTCAGCTCCTTTCCCCCTATAGGTGGTGCCTGGTATTACAGCTCAGCTCCTCTCCTTCCTATAGGTGGTGTCTGGTATTACAGCCCAGCTCCTTCTCCTACCTATAGGTGGTGTCTGGTATTAAAGCTCAGCTCCTCTCCTCCCTATAGGTGATGCCTGGTATTACAGCTCAGCTCCACTCCTACCTATATGTGGTGTCTGGTATTACAGCTCAGCTCCTCTCCTACCTATAGGTGGTGTCTGGTATTACAGCTCAGCTCCATTCCTACCTATAGGTGGTGTCTGGTATTACAGCTCAGCTCCTCTCCTCCCTATAGGTGGTGTCTGTTATTACAGGTCAGCTCTTCTCCTACCTATAGGTGGTGTCTGATATTACAGCTCAGCTCCTCTCCTACCTATAGGTGGTGTTTGGTATTACAGCTCAGCTCCTCTCCTATCTATAGGTGGTGTCTGGTATTACAGCTCAGCTCCATTCCTACCTATAGGTAGTGTCTGGTATTACAGCTCAGCTCCTCTCCTCCCTATAGGTGGTGTCTGGTATTACAGCTCAGCTCCTCTCCTACCTATAGGTGGTGTCTGGTATTACAGCTCAGCTCCTCTCCTACCTATAGGTGGTGTCTGGTATTAAAGCTCAGCTCCTCTCCCCCCTATAGGTGGTGTCTGGTATTACAGCTCAGCTCTTCTCCTCCCTATAGGTGGTGTCTGGTATTACAGCTCAGCTCCTCTCCTACCTATAGGTGTTGTCTGGTATTACAGCTCAGCTCCTCTCCTTCCTATAGGTGGTGTCTGGTATTACAGCTCAGCTCCTCTCCTACCTATAGGTGTTGTCTGGTATTACAGCTCAGCTGCTCTCCTCCCTATAGGTGGTGTCTGGTATTACAGCTCAGCTCCTCTCCTTCCTATAGGTGGTGTCTGGTATTACAGCTCAGCTCTTCTGCATGGAATGAGACAGAGCTGCAGTATCACACACAACCTGTGGATGAATGTGGCAGTATTTTGAAAAGATATTTGCTAATTTTTTTATGCTTTGAAACCACCCTGTAATATTGGTAAAGTCATGGTTGTCTCCCTGTTTTTGGAGACTAGTGACAGCTTTAGCACTGGAGCATCTCATCTGCACCTGGCTCTCTACATTTAAATCTTGTTTTGTTTCTCTGGGTAGTGAAACAGTTAATGTCAGTTTTGCTGCTAGCAGCTTTTCCAGCAGTTCCTATCTGAGTGTTTTAGCTGCAGCTGCTTTGTAGCCACGCTGCTTCAGGTTTAAGTAGAAGTTTTTCCCAGCATTCCTTGCTGAAGATATAAATCCATTCGTATACTGGCCACCTTGGTGGAAGGTCCTGTGCAGGAGTGTTTCAGAAGCAGGACTTTATCCTTTTTTGTTGCTGTTTTCCTCTGTTTGTCTCACCTTTCCTTGTGTTATATTAGTGCAGTGGTGGGACTAATGTCTCCCACCTGCCAATGCACTAGCCAGTGCATCTATAGGGTTTTCTCAGAGTCTCAGATTCCTGCTCGGTGAAAACCGCAGAGGATGTATAGGACCTGACTAGGAGTGTAGAAAATGCTGCAGGTGAGGATAGGATGTGTCCCATATAAAGCCAGGGCCCACCTGGTGTTCCCCCTTTCTTGTTGTCTGCTGTATTTTTAGTGTTAGTAGTTACACTTTTATAGGAAACGTTCCAAGTTACCGAAGAATTGGTAAGGTTAAAATAGCACCACCTGACTTCCTGTTTCGGTCCTGGCTGAGGAGGCAGCATAGAGGAGAAGCTCCCGACACCCCTCTGAGAAACCGACGATAAACAGCATACCCGGGCAAGTGAGCAAGCAGAGAGCAGCACGTCTGGTAGCAGGAAGCACACAGCTATGGAGCGGTACTTACTGAGGAGTGCTGGTGGTGGTGAGGGGACCTGCAGGAGTGGAGATCCGGACTGCCGGCAGGGAGAAGAGGAGACTGTCATGGCACCGACAAGCCTGATGGAGGAGGAGCCAGAGTCCCCAGTGCAAGATGTGGTAATGGAAGCCAGGAGAGGGAGAAGTGAAGGAGATGAGAGCGGGGGGTCGGGGGAGGATGGAGCAGGAGAGAAATCGCTGCAGGGGATTGCAGAGGGAGAAACACAATGGATAGAGGAAGGGGACATGGAGGAACAAGAAAGAGAGGAGGAGGAGTGTGGCAGGGAAAGGGTGCACAGAGACGCTGGGGACCGGATTGATCACTCAGACACGCAGTATAAGGTGTCTAATCTTGATCAACGCCAGCAGAAGCTGCATGTCAGAAGCAGTAACACTCCTTCTAAAGCAAACAAGAAACTGCCGGCCACACCATTATCTAAATACTGTAAACAAATGGGGGAGGGTGGAAAATCCCCAGCCCAGAATAAGAGAACTAAGAAACCAGCACCACCTGCAGGCCAAGACAAGCATGCACAAGAGCTCAATGTTGATTATAAAAAATTGGCTGCCGAAGTGACATCACAGCTGTCAAAAGAGATTAAAGTGGCCATTGAAACAGCCATACAAACATCCCTAGCAGCTATGCAAAAACAGATTAGTGGACATGCATCTAGACTGGCAGAAACAGAGCAGAGAATATCTGACTCAGAGGAGAAAATAATGGCTATGCAAGAGCAAATAGCAGCTCTAGTGAAATCTAACGATTATTTGAGAGATAAAACGGAAGACTTAGAGAACAGATCGAGGCGAAATAATCTGCGCATTGTGGGGCTGCCAGAATCGGTATCTTTGGGACAGCTGGATAACATATGTGAACACGAGTTACCTCAGGCCCTGGGCATTAAGGCTAAATTCAGAGTGGAAAGAGCGCACAGAGTGGGACCACTAAGACAACAAGAAGCAAATAGGGGAGAGGATCCAAACCCAAATAAGAAAGCCCCGCTGAGGGCTAGACAAGTGATAGTCAAATATCTTGATTATAAACATAAAGAGGAAATACTGAGGGCCTTTAGAGACAGACAGCGACCATTGCATTACCAAGGCAACAGACTGTTAATTTTTGGCGATTATTCAGCAGAAGTCTCCAGAAAGAGAAAAGAATTCAGCAAAGTATGTTCATTCCTGTATAACAAAAAAGTCAAGTGCCAACTGCTATACCCTGCCACACTGAAAGTCAGAAATCTCAATGGCTCGTTTGCATATTACAAAGACTATAAAGAAGCAGAGCGTACTCTCATGGCAGAACAGGATAAGAATCAGACTGATGGACAAAAAAGAGGAAACAATGGAGAAGGGACCAGCAGAGGAGGATCTCCAAGAGGCCCAGGGAAAGACTCGAGAAGCTTTGAGGAGCAATCGCTGGTGGAGAGTAGAGAGGAAAGGAGATTGAGCCCAAAACAACAAAATAATCCTCGCTCGGAACACAGAGACTAATTGTTGGAAATGGTCCATGACAACTGAACTGAACTAGATATTGCTGGTCCTGTTCTCGCACTCTCTTGCTCTCTTGATTTCACTCTCTCATGTCCAGTTTTGCTTTCACACTTGCTATCAGTTCCACTTTCAGTCTTACTCCTAACGTTCAGTCTCACACTCTCACACTCACTCTCAGTCCCACACTTTTTTTTTTTTTTTTTTTTTCTTTTTCCCTCCCTCACATATTCAGTCTCACTTTCAGTTTCACGCTTACTTTCAGTTTCACACTCACTCTCATACTCAGTTTCATTTTCAGTCTCACGCTCACTTTCAGTACCTCACGCGCTCTGTCTCACTCTTTTTCTCCCGCATACTCAGTCTCACGCTTACTTTCAGTTCCACTTCCAGATTCACTTTCATTCTTACTTTCACTCGCCTATGTCCAGGAACGACTTCCAGGCGTAAATGAAGTGGATCTGTCTGCTCTGAGTGCTGGGACGACCACCAGAAAATAGAGCTAAGTTGGACTTGAAGTCCTTATAGAGTTTTTGTCATACTGTACTATTTTTGACATTATTTAAGGTTCGTTGATGTGACTCATATGAATCCGGGGTTAGAACGTATACTCTTAAGGGGGGTGACTAGGGAGCTCAACAGTTTGGCTAGGAAAAGGGGAAGTCATCAGCATGGCGAAAAGAGCCAAAAATTTCCCAGAAGGGAAAACGTGTTCTACAGTTAATTGTTTATTGTTATATTTGTTATACCTAGAAGGTGGGGAAAAGATATATCAAGCCTGGGGGGCAAATTCTATACCTGGTAATAATTGTCTCGTCTCTTGTGAGTTCAGGGCCCACAGGGGAGGAAGTAGTAAGAGCAAAATACAAAGGCAAATATGGTACAAATAATTACATGGAATGTGAAAGGCTTGAGATCTCCTAACAAACGAGCAATGATACTAAGACATCTGAAAAGACTAAAAACAGATATTGCATTATTACAGGAAACGCATTTGAGGAAGGAGGACTTTTTCCGCATGAAGAAATACTGGGTGGGTACTGTATATGGGGCAGAGGCACAAGGTAGGAAAGCGGGGACAATGATTCTAATACATAAACAGCTCAGCCATGAAGTAGTGACACACGAGGCAGACGACCAGGGACGGTGGCAACATTTAACAATCATTAGTCCAGCGGGTAAATTAAGTATCTACAATGTTTACGGTCCAAACTCCCAACAGAGCATATTTCACGATGGCATAAAAGCTAACATACTAGTGACTCGCCCACCCCAGGGCTATGGGACACCCGGTGCCGGGCCGGACTAGTCCGGTGGTAGTCAGTGGTGGCTGGGCCCGGCTCCGTGGCCCTGGTGGGTGTCAGTTGAATATGTGGCGGATGACTTTAAGTTTGTATTCGTGACGCCACCTGTGGTATGCGGCTAATAATCCGCCGCTGCTGTGTGAGGCCACCGGGATGATGTTATAGCAGCAATGGTGGTACTGCTCCCCACAGGTGGAGCAATGCCCGGGGCACAGTTGGTGCTTGTGGAAGTCTATGGTGCTGTGTGACTAACACGGTGCAGGGCCGACAAGCAATGAAAGAAACAGGCACAAACAGTAGTCTCTTTACCTTCTCCTCTTTTACTCGGCAGAAACTTAGTCCAGGGAGACCGTCACAGATGGTAAAGATGGTCCGGCCGGCCTGGAAGTGCCTGGGGTGATCTTTGGCCAGTTGAGTATGAGGCCTACTCCTTAATCTTTCTCTGCTGTTTTAGGACACTGCACTTTAGGTTTGCAATTGCCCTCTTGCTGCTGGGACTTGTTGTTCGTCCCCTTTTCTGTGTGGTAGACTGCGCAGGCCCTCTCTGGTGCTTCTCTGCAGGAGTCCACACCGGGCCCTTGGAATGCAGCTGTACCTTCAGATTACTTCTGGGCCAGGGGCTTGCAGCTCTCCTGCCCTCCGGATTCAGCTACCAGGGATGGATTTTATGCCCTGGCAACCACAGACTCCGATGTCCGAGTCTCTGCTGTGCCTCTCTGCTCCCCTTGCTTCACTGGGCCAAGCTATCCCAGCTCTAGGCCCCAGTTTCACAAGGCAGCACTACCCTGCGTCTGCACTCTTTCACTCCTGTCTCCAGACTAACCACTACTTCCTCCCTTCAGCCAGACTTGAGGAATCCTCCCTGAAGTTCCAGGTTCAGAGCTCCCTCTGCTGGCAGGAGGGAGAATTGTGTTGAGTGTTAACTTACTGGCCAATAGATCTCCCAATTACCTCCAGGCTCAGCATTAACCCTTTGGGAGGGCAATGCTGTTGTGGCGACCAGGTCCTGGGGCGCCACACTCCCCCTTAGTTAAATTCAGTACTCCCGGACTGTAGAAACAAACATGACATGTTAGAACATTTCATCCCATTACGGGAGGCGCAAATACTTTAACGTTACAAACTTAAACATTACTATAAGAGTCCAGTGTGGCTCCCTGCCGGGTGTCCATTACACTGCTCCATGGGGGACCCGCCGCGATCAAACCCCCAACGTAGGCTCTGGGCGTGCGTCAGAGCATTGATGACCCCACTCTATGCACGCCGGACGGGTTTTTCTTCAGGGGTGTCGAGCACACTGGTGCTAACTATGAACAATTTAGGTGTTGGCCACCCATAGTCCAGTGGCCCAATTGTCCATTTTCGCAATCAAAGAAAAGAAAAACATTTTGTACACAACCTTACAGGCATTTTGCATAACTATGTACATTCTAATAAATACTCCTTCTTCTTCCCTTATACAGTTGACTCTCTATACCTTGGAGGGGGTTGTCCCCGAGTGCTGCGCTGGGACCTACGTAGCTCTGGTGTTTGCCCCTGACTATGTGCTGCGTCTTCTATCTCAGCACTACAGGTGGGCCTAACCCCAATAGGTAAGCGTGATGGTTGCCTTTGTGGGCTAAGAGTCACCAAGGGTATGACAGGTTCACCACTGACAGGGGGTTGATCCTCCTGTTCCACTGCTGGCGTGTCATCTCGTGCTGGCGCGGACGGTTCTTTAGGTGGATCCGGAACCTTTTCTGTTTCTGGCTCGACCAACTGCGGAAACGTCAAAACTGGTACCACTATAGCATTGTTTATTCGGGTCCAAGTTTTGGGGAACTTTCCAAGGATGGTTTGAATCATCTCCCCTTCTTTCTCTTGACTTTGGGGACTTCCTTGTACTCCTTCCATTTCTCTTTGGACTCTGCACCGTTCAGGGCACGCTTTCAGGCGGTCTCGGGAAATTGCTTGATAGGTCTTGCCTTCATCCTTGCTTATGAGGCATACCTTACTATTGTCAAAGTTGGAGGGGATAATGGTGTAGGGCTCGTTTTCCCACTGATCATCCAATTTATGCGTCCTCCGCTTCTTCTTGAGGACTTGTTCTCCAGGTGCTAAGGGAGTTGCTGGGGCTGTTTGATTGTAATGCTGCTCTTGTCTCGTTCTTGCTTGAGACAGGCTCCTCTCTACGCACTCCTGGACCTTACGGTACCGCTGCTGCCGTTCTGTATCCCAATCCTCTATTTCTTGAACCGCCTCAGGCGACACAGTCCCCATCTCAAAGTCTACAGGCAACTTGCCAGGCCTGGCTCGCATCAGGTAAGCGGGGCTGCAGTTGGTCGAATTCACTGGGATATGGTTGTACAGGTCTACCAGATCTGGCAACTTTTCTGGCCATTGATTCCTTTTCTCCAGCGGTAGGGTCTTCAGCATATCAATAACCACATGGTTCATTTTCTCGCACAGTCCATTGGTTTGGGGGTGGTACGGTGTGGTTCGGATTTTCTTACAACCGTACATGTTACAGAACTCTTGGAACACTTCAGCCTCGAATGCAGGACCCTGATCAGTCAGTACCCTTTCCGGATAGCCGTGAGGTCGACAAAAGGATGCCTGGAACGCTCTAGCTGCTGTCCTGGCTGTCTGGTCCTTCACAGGCACTACTACCAGGAAACGAGAGTAATGGTCCACAATGGTGAGGGCGTACACATAGCCTGACCGGCTTGGTGTTAGCTTCACGTGGTCCAGGGCCACCAACTCCAGGGGCTGCTTCGTGACAATTGGCTGTAGGGGAGACCTTTGGCTGGCATCATCCTTCCGCCTCAGGTTACACGGGCCACAGTCTCGGCACCACTTCTCGATCATCTTTCTCATGTGCACCCAATAGAACCGATCACGGAGTAGGGCCTCCAACTTCTTCCACCCGAAGTGTCCTGCGTTATCATGATACGCTGCTAGGACCATTGGAGCATCCCTCTGCGGAACCACTATCTGCCAGACAAGTTCATTTGTTCGCCAGTTGACATATCTCTTGCAGAGCTTGCCTTGGTAGGTGAACAGTCGTCCCCTCTCCTTCCACAGCTGCTGGGCTTCCTCTGGAGCGTCTGGGCCAAGATGGGTCTCAGCTTGCGCTAGCTTCTCTTTGACCAATCGCACGGCCGGGTCACCATTCTGTGTTTCTTCCCAATTATGGTGGAGTAATGGGTTGACCGAGACCTCGTGCGGGCTTGAGCGCTTCACTCCCACAGCATGCTCACACTGGGAAACACCTTGGTGATGGAAAGCCGGTAACTCTATCTCTTCGAGTTCATCCAGGTCTTCTCCAGACTCGGGTAAGTGAGGCATTCTGGACAGCGCATCAGCATTGTTATTCTTCTTGCCAGCCCGATACTTGATGGTAAAGTCAAAGTTAGACAGCCGGGCCATCCATCGCTGTTCCATCGCACCTAACTTGGCTGTTGCCAGGTGTGTCAACGGATTGTTGTCCGTGAAGATGGTGAACTTGGCCGATGCCAGATAGTGCTTGAAGCGTTCAGTCACTGCCCAAACAATAGCGAGGAACTCCAGCTTGAAGGAACTGTAGTTTTCTGGATTCCTTTCTGTGGGCCGAAGCTTCCTACTGGCGTACGCTATCACCCTCTCTCTGCCTCCCTGTACCTGGGACAGAACTGCTCCCAGTCCCACGTTGCTGGCGTCTGTATACAGTACAAACGGTTGGCTGTAGTCAGGGTAGGCCAGAATTTCTTCTCCCGTGAGAGCCCCTTTCAGCCGGACAAAGGATGTTTCCAGTTGGCTGCTCCATTCAAATGGAGGGCTCTGCTTCTTAGCCTGCTTTGGCTGGCCCACCAGGAGATCTTGAAGGGGCGCTGCTATCTTGGTGAAACCATCAATGAACCTTCGGTAGTAGCCCACCAGTCCAAGGAACTGCCGCACCTCCTTCACTGTGGTGGGTCTTGGCCAGTCCTTGATTACAGTGACTTTCTCCGGATCAGGTGCCACACCTTCTGCGCTGACCACATGACCCAGGTACTGTACCTTTGGCTTCAAGAGGTGACATTTGGACGGATTGATCTTCAGGCCATATTTCGACAAGGACTCAAACACTTCTGCTAAGTGCTTCAGGTGGTCCTCATAAGTCTTGGAGTAGACTATGACGTCATCCAGGTACAACAGCACGGTTTCAAAGTTGTGGTGGCCCAAGCAGCACTCCATCAACCTTTGGAATGTCCCTGGGGCGTTGCAGAGCCCGAATGGCATACAATTGAACTCACAGAGGCCCATTGGTGTCGTGAATGCAGTCTTCTCCTTGTCCGCCTCTGCCACGGGAACCTGCCAATACCCACTGGTGAGATCCAAGGTGGAGAAATAGTTAGCTGACTTTAAGGCTGTTAGTGACTCCTCTATTCTGGGCAGTGGATAAGCATCTTTATGTGTAATGCGGTTAATTTGCCTGTAATCTACACACATTCTCATCGTACCATCTTTTTTCTTTACGAGCACTAGTGGAGCTGCCCAGGGGCTACAACTATCTCTGATAACCCCAGCCTCCTTCATTTCCCGTAACATTTCCTTGGCACACTGATACTGTGCGGGGGGTACAGGGCGGTATCTCTCTTTAATGGGATGATGATCACCCGTGGGGATTTGATGTTTAACCCCTTTCACCTGCCCAAAATCTAGGGGGTGTTTGCTGAAGACCCGCTCGTACTCCTGTACTACCCGGTAAACCCCATGCTTTTGGTGCGAGGGGGTGGAGTCGGTGCCTACATGTAATTTTTGGCACCAGTCTTCCAGCTGCCCCTTGGAGCCATTGTCTTCCGCCTGGTCGGACGGGATCAAGGGTTCCACTGCTTTGATGGTATTGTTGCTGACAGTGTACAGTTTTGCTACAGTGGCGTACCGGGGCAATTTGGCCTCCTCCTCCCCACAATTCAAGACACGGACGGGCACTCTCCCCTTGCGGACGTCCGCTACCCCTCTGGCTATCAGGACTCCAGGCCTACTGTCTGAATACACCGGTTCTACCAAGGCATGGTAATCCTGACCCTTGAGGCCTATTGCTGCCCGACACCATATCAACATTTCACTTCTTGGGGGTATTACAATGGGGAGGGGGTCACTTACCCTCACACTGCCAATTTCTCCTCCGGCCAGCTCTACCTGCTGCCTCCTCATCAGGGCTCTGATCTCCCTCTGTAGGGCACGCTGCTGCCCGGAGCTGGCAGTTTCAGACGCCTGCTGCAACAAAATTATCACTTCGGCAATACAATTTTCTATCACATTTGTACCAATGGTTAGCAGTGGGTCAGATTCTTTGCGATCAATATCGACAATTATCATCCCCTGACATGGCAATTCTACCCGCCCCACTTTAATGGTTACTTCTTTGTACCCAATTTGAGGTAAGGGCTGACCATTACTGGCCACAATTGTTAAATCATCATCTGGGCCATGGTCAATGTCTGAATCAGCCCAATATCTTTTGTACAGTTTGTGGGGGATGGTTGTTACCTGGGACCCCGTATCCAGGAGGGCATTCAAAGGGATCCCATCCAGCACAATGGGAAGGACCGGTCGTCCTCCCACATACTTGCTGCGGCTGGGGTTTGAGCCGGGCTTCCTTACACCTGGGGGTTGGCTCCTGGCCCCAGGCTCAGCCCATTTAAAGGACAGCGTCGTGCAATGTGGCCCGCCTGGTTGCAGTGGCGGCAGATCGGTTGTCCTGTTGAATCATACCGGTCTGTGTCTCTGCCTCGGGTCGGCGGAATCCTCCTCTGTCGCATCCATGGGACGTCCTCTGGGCTGGAGGCCAACTCGATTTTTGCAGGCGAGGGGGTCATTTGTAGAGACTGCACGGTCTTGGCAAGGGCAGCTACAGTCCTGGTCAGCTCCTGGACCTGCTGTCTGAGCTCTGCAGTGGGATCCTTATCCAGGGACTGCGCCTCAGCCCCTGCAGCGGCTCGTGTTGCAGGCACCACCCCGGGGTACGTGATAACAAGAGGCCGGAGGGGTACTGGGTCATCCGGTGTAGATTCCCTCAGTACCCGGATGGCCTGGTCCTTAAACTTTGCAAAGTCCAGAGAAGGGTTCTGCAGGACCATGATACGCAGCTGGGTCCTGTGGGCGTCTGACAGGAGCCCCTCTATGAACTGCTCAGTTAGGAGTTTGTGTTCTTCACGTACACTCTCTGGGTCCACCTGTTTAACTGCTTTCAGGGCCTCCTGCAAGTTTAAGGCATAGTCCCTTATGCTGTCTGTGGCCCGCTGCTTGCACCCAAAGAATCTCATCTTTATTTCTGCTGCGGTGCGGGTGTCAAAAGTACTCTTTAGCTTGGCCAGTATCTGGGTCGCTGTCCCTTTATCTGTATCAGGCCAGGACTTCGCTTCACGCTGGGCTGCGCCGGCTAGCTGTCCCATTACTATGCCCACCTTCTGGCTCTCAGTCAGCGGATACACCCGGAATAAGCTGTGCAGGCTTTCTCTGAAGTCACTCAAGGTATGGGACTCCCCGGAGTACTGCGGCAGCCATTCTGCTCCCGGTATGTACGGCATGGTGATCGGCATTACCGGCGCTACAGTGGGGGCCGGGGCGACGGCGACTGGGACTGCTTCGGCCGGTGCTGCGGCGCCTTGGGCGATGGCAGCCACCTGCTCTCCCTCTGAGTCGGACATCTTCCTCCCCCTTAGTGAACCTTACCAGGCTCCGTTCACTTTTCAAATTTCCTTCTGGGTCGCGCGGGGTTAACAGCGCTCTGCTCTGATGGCGCGCTCCCTTCGCGCTCTTTTTCAGGCACGCCCCCCTTCTTCCTGCGCTCGGCGAGGCTAATGGCGGCGGCGGTTTACAGACAGTACACAGTCTTTTAAGCACAATTCCTGCAGGCGCACAGTACCCGGTGTGACCGGGCACGAAATCCTGTTCGTGACGCCAAAAGTTGACTCGCCCACCCCAGGGCTATGGGACACCCGGTGCCGGGCCGGACTAGTCCGGTGGTAGTCAGTGGTGGCTGGGCCCGGCTCCGTGGCCCTGGTGGGTGTCAGTTGAATATGTGGCGGATGACTTTAAGTTTGTATTCGTGACGCCACCTGTGGTATGCGGCTAATAATCCGCCGCTGCTGTGTGAGGCCACCGGGATGATGTTATAGCAGCAATGGTGGTACTGCTCCCCACAGGTGGAGCAATGCCCGGGGCACAGTTGGTGCTTGTGGAAGTCTATGGTGCTGTGTGACTAACACGGTGCAGGGCCGACAAGCAATGAAAGAAACAGGCACAAACAGTAGTCTCTTTACCTTCTCCTCTTTTACTCGGCAGAAACTTAGTCCAGGGAGACCGTCACAGATGGTAAAGATGGTCCGGCCGGCCTGGAAGTGCCTGGGGTGATCTTTGGCCAGTTGAGTATGAGGCCTACTCCTTAATCTTTCTCTGCTGTTTTAGGACACTGCACTTTAGGTTTGCAATTGCCCTCTTGCTGCTGGGACTTGTTGTTCGTCCCCTTTTCTGTGTGGTAGACTGCGCAGGCCCTCTCTGGTGCTTCTCTGCAGGAGTCCACACCGGGCCCTTGGAATGCAGCTGTACCTTCAGATTACTTCTGGGCCAGGGGCTTGCAGCTCTCCTGCCCTCCGGATTCAGCTACCAGGGATGGATTTTATGCCCTGGCAACCACAGACTCCGATGTCCGAGTCTCTGCTGTGCCTCTCTGCTCCCCTTGCTTCACTGGGCCAAGCTATCCCAGCTCTAGGCCCCAGTTTCACAAGGCAGCACTACCCTGCGTCTGCACTCTTTCACTCCTGTCTCCAGACTAACCACTACTTCCTCCCTTCAGCCAGACTTGAGGAATCCTCCCTGAAGTTCCAGGTTCAGAGCTCCCTCTGCTGGCAGGAGGGAGAATTGTGTTGAGTGTTAACTTACTGGCCAATAGATCTCCCAATTACCTCCAGGCTCAGCATTAACCCTTTGGGAGGGCAATGCTGTTGTGGCGACCAGGTCCTGGGGCGCCACACTAGCAGATGGGGAGACCAACATCATAGTAGGAGGTGATTTTAACACAGTTCCAGACTCAGCTGAAGACAGGAGGAGGGGGAAGGAGAGGACAGAGGATGTGGACAGAAGGCCGGACCATAGGGATGTGACATTAGAAGACGTGGGTTTGAAGGACATCTGGAGATTAGCTCACCCACATGATAGAGAATATACACACTTCTCGCATCCTCATGATAGCTGGTCGCGTATTGATCAATTTTGGATTTCTCAAGGCCTAGTTTATGGGGCACAAGAATGTGTGATAGAAAACATGGTGATATCTGATCATAGTCCGTTGAGATTGGGTATCAGAGAGCAGTTCAAGAGGGGTACAGATATCATATGGAGATTTCCCTCATTTCTTCTCAGACAAGATAATTTCCACAGGGTATTACGAGAGTGGTGGGGAGAATTCACAGAGGAAAACAAGGAACACAAAGGGAACCCAGTGCTATACTGGGAAACGGCAAAAGCGGTCTTGAGGGGTCGCCTGATTGGATATGCGGCCATGATCAAAAGGAAAACCAATGAGAATTATAATGCCCAGAGTGAAGCAGTGCGGGTAGCATACACAAAGTATTTGGCTAATAGATCTCCCACGACGAAAGACAGATGGTTGGAGGCAAAAAGGGGGTTTGACGAATGGGCAAAAAAAAAGGAACAATTATTTTGGTCGCACAGGGAAGCAGAGCTACATAGATTCGGCAACAAGGCGGGGAGGATGCTGGCAAATTTGGCAAGGGGTAGCAGGAAAATGACAGTGATTTCCAAACTAAAAAGAAAGGGGGGGGAGGTGGCCACAGATCCTAAGGAAATTAATAAATTGCTGGGACATTTTTATAGAAAACTATATGGGCCAGGAAACAATGACATGACTGACGAGGCAGAGTGGTTAAGACAAGCGCACTTGCCTAGCTTAACAGAGGAAGATCTGAGTGACCTAAATGCAGATATCACAGTTGAGGAGGTGACTAGAACAATCGGGGAGCTTAACACCAACAACGCACCAGGCCCCGACGCTTTTAACAGCGAGTTTTATAAGGCTATGAGAGATCTCATCTCGCCAGATTTAACTGCGGTATTTAATGCATTTTTGGAAGGAGAGGAAATTCCTAAAAATTCAAACATAGCATATATCAAATTACTCCCTAAGGGAACTAAAGACCTGGATGATCCCTCTAGTTATAGACCCATATCACTTATAAACCAGGATTTAAAAATAATATCTAAGATTATGGCTAATAGATTGGCCATGATTCTTCCAAGGATCATTACAGAGCATCAGGTAGGGTTTATTAAAGGGAGAAATGCTGTCACTAATATCCGGAAGACAATACTAGTGGTGGATGCGGTGAGATTGGATCAGATAGAGAGGGGGGCAAGACCCGCTCTAGTTACACTCGACGCAGAAAAAGCGTTTGACAATGTAAATTGGAGCTGGCTGGACAAAGTACTAGAGGCCACAGGGATTGTAGGCAAAATGAGGCTTTACATTAGGAATCTTTACGCTAACTCGGGAGCTAGGGTACACACTCCAGGTTTTTTATCAGACGTGTTCCCTTTGATGAAGGGAACAAGACAAGGCTGCCCGCTATCTCCCCTTTTATTCGACTTGGCCATTGAACCATTGTCAAGAATACTGCAGGGCCCGAATAGTTTTAAAGGGATTAAGGTAAGGGGAACTGAAATAAAGACAGCACTTTTTGCCGATGATGTCATACTATATATGGGGGACCCTAATGTGGATTTGCCACAGACTCTAGCACTAATTGAAAAATTTGGATTAGTCTCAGGATTCAAATTGAATAAAAAAAAGTGTGAGATCCTGTTCCTAAAAGGGGGGAATGTAAGAGATGGTTGTATATGTGGCATTCCTATAGCACAGACATCACTTAAATATCTGGGAATTCATATAGGAAGAACGGTGGAATCAATTTACGAGATGAATTATGGCCCACTAATTAGGAAAATTATAGCACAACTAAAGGGATGGAAGGGTCTGCCTCTACCACTACTGGCAAGGTGCCACCTGATAAAAATGATGAGCTTTCCTAGACTGTTGTACCCATTCCAGACGATCCCGATATTGCTAAAACTGAGGGACGTAACTAGGCTCAACTCAGCGTATGCGGATTTTATATGGCGGGGAAGGAAACCTAGAATAAAGTTACGAACATTGATGAAGTCAACGGAGGAAGGAGGTCTTAGTTTCCCGGATGTTCGTGGTTATAACCTGGTGTGTATAATGAGACATGTGTTTGATTGGTTGAGAGGAACGAGCAGGCACTCAGACTATGGCATGGAAGCCAAGTATGCATCACCGTGGGATTTGGCGTCCATTTTACACTCCCCATTGTCCAGGGCGGATGGGCATATAAGGAACTCAATCTTATTCCGAGACACTATGCTAACATGGAAACTGGTAAGAAAGAAATTGGGACTGTCATGGAAAGTATCTAAGTACTTAAATCCCTGGGCATCTCCGAACTTTCCCATGGGACGGGAAAATAAGCTATTTACTAGATGGAAAGAGAAGGGCGTCGAGAGAATGAAGGATGTCATGAATGTGGAGGAGAGAAGGTGGCTGACAGGACGGGAAGTGCTTGACAAGTATGACCTTAATAGCTCACAGATCATCCAGTATGAACAACTGAAGCATGGAGTATTTGTAGATTTGGGGGAGCTTGGAAAGGAATTGAATAAGAGTTTGATTGATGAGCTTATGGAAAGTGATGTAGCAAGTGTAAATGTTTCCAAAATTTACCGAACATTTCGGGGAATGCTTATATCTGGGGAGGATAGCCGTACTCTAACAGCGTGGGGGAAACAATTGAAAGGGCAGGAAGTTGTAGGGGATATATTGAAGGGATGGGTACAGATGCGGAAACATGTTACCAATGAGAGATGGAGAGACACCCAATTTAGAATTTTACACAGGGCTATTATGGGCTTCAACATTCCGGGAAGAGATATGCGGTGTCCTAAATGTCAAAGAGAAAAAACAGATATGCTACATGGACTATGGGAGTGTACGGAAATTCACAGGTTCTGGAATCAAGTTAGATTATTTGTCCAGGCAACATGGGGAATTTCTGGAAATCTAGAGCTAATGGTGTGGATTTTCCATTCCTTTGAGGGAGGAGTAAGAGGGGGATCGGACATGCCGGGAAAGAAGAAATATACAATAGTACATGACATAGACATGATAGCCAAACGGTCCATATTAAAGCATTGGATACAAAGGGAGGGACCATCCATAAAAGAGGTCATCGGTGAACTACATAATTTACTGAGGCTGGAGAAAGTGGAAGCGGAAAGGGACAAAGACAGGTTGACACCCAAGTTCTTTGGGAAATGGAGAAATTTCATTGAAAGTCAATTTACTCAGGGAGAAATAAATAATCTGATGACACCTTTTGTACAATCGGAATGGTACCTTCTGAATGATAGCCAGGACAAACTGGGTAAATTGAAAATCACGGAGGTGTGGGTTCCGGAGGAAAGGGAGACGAGACGCTAAGGTAGCAACAAGACGTGCCAGAAAATTTGGAAGCATTCGGGGTTGGCTTAGGGGCTTAATGATTCTAATTGACTTGTATCGCGTCTGTTATTTCTTAGTACTTTTGCCTTGGTTTAATAGAGACCATATCAATCAGATAAACAGTTTAAAATATCAAGTTGGGGCATTGCACCCTATTATGTCGCATATGGTCAGACAAATGTTTTTTCTTGTGTAACCTTGAATATCTTGTTATGTTTATAAAAAATTGGAAAATCAATAAAAAGTTTTTGAAAAAAAAAAAAAAAAAAATAGCACCACCTAATGGCAATAACTTGAAGGCGATATTTTCCTTTCCACTATGCTGTTAACATATAACTTGCACTTTCCCTTTAAATGTTCTCTCTTCTGCTCTGAAGGACGCCCTGCGCTCGTAGACGTGACCCCTAAACTGATTTTTTTCCCCCAGTCCTGATTTAATAAAGCTGCTGTTTCGGATGTAAATATGGCTGTTATAATGTGTTTCTGCCGCCCGTCCACGCGCGGGTAATCAGCCTGTTCCATCAGATTTTCATGTGGCTGAGGGATTATTAAATTTGGTCTGATGAATAGAAATGACATTGTAACCACAGTATCATCTCGTCTCATCATTTCATGGCTCCGTTTATTGCGCGAGGCGGAGTCTCCGCTTGTCGCCTTGTGTTCCCATTCTGCAGCTAATGTTCCTTATAATACATTGATTCTAGGAGCGCTGATACATTTTCTTAAAGGGGAAGCATCATCATACCTTGGTGATTCTTGCAGAATCCAGATTGTTGCAGTCGTAACTTTATGTTTAGTCCTTAAGGGCCCATCAATCATCACTAATGACGTATCCGATCATCTTATCCTACTTATAATGTAATGTATCCGGTCAGATAAGGATCAATGATTCTGGCATCAATCTGTACCAAGAAGGACAGATCAGTAAACAGCAGCTTATTGATGGTTTCCGATATGCATTGCTTCACTAATGACCCTCCGGGTAGTAATATTTTCAGAGTGGCCCCATTATCAGCAATAAATACAGCAGAACTGTAGAGATAAGCGGCTGTCTGCTGCCGCTGATCATTTATCCTGCAAACAGAGTAACGAAGGAGCCCCAGTGATGGAGACGTGGAGAGGATCGCTGCTCCGGGGTCATCAGCAATTTACAGTCACAGTGGAGACATTTTAATAACATGAATAATGTGACAACAGAGAGAAAAAGAGGAGGTGAGAAAGAAAAGGAGAGAAGGAGGAAAGGGGAAGGAGAGGAGGAAAAGGAGAGGAGGAAGAGACGAAGCAGAGAGGACACAGAGAGTGTGGCGGGGAGGAAAAGGAGAGAAGGAGGAAAGGGGAAGGAGAGGAGGAAAAGGAGAGGAGGAAGAGACGAAGTATAGAGGACACAGAGAGTGTGGTGGGGAGGAAAAGGAGAGAAGGTGGAAAGGGGAAGGAAAGGAGGAAGAGGAGAGGAGGAAGAGACGAAGCAGAGAGGACACAGAGAGTGTGGCGGGGAGGAAAAGGAGAGAAGGAGGAAAGGGGTAGGAGAGGAGGAAAAGGAGAGGAGGAAGAGACGAAGTATAGAGGACACAGAGAGTGTGGTGGGGAGGAAAAGGAGAGAAGGTGGAAAGGGGAAGGAAAGGAGGAAGAGGAGAGGAGGAAGAGGAGAGGAAGCAGAGAAGACACAGAGAGTGGGGTGGAGAGGAAAAGGAGAGAAGGAGGAAAGGAAAAGGAGAGGAGGAAGAGGAGATGGGGAAGAGGAGAGGAAGCAGAGAGGATATGGAGAGTGAGGTGGGAAGGAAAAGGAGATAAGGAGGAAAGGGGAAGGAAAGGAGGAAGAGGAGACGAGGAAAAGGAGAGGAAGCAGAAAGGACACGGAGAGTGGAGTGGGGAGGAAAAGCAGAGAAGGAGGAAAGGGGAACGAGAGGAGGAAGAGGAGAGGAGGAACAGGAGAGGAAGCAGAGATGACACGGAGAGTGAGGTGGGGAGGAAAAGTAGAGAAGGAGGAAAGGGGAAGGAGAGGAGGAAAAGGAGAGGAAGCAGAGAGGACAGGGAGAGTGGGGTGGGGGGAGGAAAAGGAGAGAAGGAGGAAAGGTGAAGGAAAAGAGGAAGAGGAGACGAGGAAGAGGAGAGGTGGAAGAGGAGAGGAAGCAGAGAGGACACAGAGAGTGGGGTGGGGAGGAAAAGGAAAAAAAGGAGGAAAGGGGAAGAAGAGGAGGAAAAGGAGATGATTAAGAGAAGAAGTGGAAGAGGAGAGGAAGCAGAGAGGACACGGAGAGTGAGGTGGGGAGGAAAAGGAGATAAGGATGAAAGGGGAAGGAGAGGAGGAAAAGGAGACGAGGAAGAGGAAAGGAAGCAGAAAGGACACGGAGAGTGGGGTGGGGAGGAAAAGGAGAGAAGGAGGAAAGGTGAAGGAGAGGATGAAGAGGAGGCGAGGAAGAAGAGAGGAAGCAGAAAGGACACAGAGAGTGGGGTGGGGAGGAAAAGGAGAGAAGGAGGAAAGGTGAAGGAAAAGAGGAAGAGAGATGAGGAAGAGGAGAGGTGGAAGAGGAGAGGAAGCAGAGAGGACACAGACAGTGAGGTGGGGAGGAAAAGGAGATAAGGAGGAAAGGGGAAGGAGAGGAGGAAGAGGAGACGAGGAAGAGGAGAGGAAGCAGAAAGGACACGGAGAGTGGAGTGGAGAGGAAAAGAAGATAAGGAGGAAAGGGGAAGGAGAGGAGGAAGAGGAGACAAGGAAGAGGAGAGGAAGCAGAAAGGACACAGAGAGTGGAGTGGGGAGGAAAAGGAGAGAAGGAGGAAAGGTGAAGGAGAGGATGAAGAGGAGACGAGGAAGAGGAGAGGAAGCAGAAAGGACACGGAGAGTGGGGTGGTGAGGAAAAGGAGAGAAGGAGGAAAGGTGAAGGAGATGATGAAGAGGAGACAAGGAAGAGGAGAGGAAGCAGAAAGGACACGGAGAGTGGGGTGGGGAGGAAAAGGAGAGAAGGGGGAAAGGTGAAGGAGAGGAGGAAAAGGAGACGATTAAGAGAAGAGGTGGAAGAGGAGAAGAAGCAGAGAGGACACGGAGAGTGAGGTGGAGAGGAAAAGGAGATAAGAAGGAAAGGGGAAGGAGAGGAGGAAGAGGAGACGAGGATGAGGAGACGAAGCAGATAAGAAATGGAGAGTGGGGTGAAGAGGAAAGGAGATAAAGTGAATGAGAGGAGGAAATGGAAATGAGCAGAGGAAGAGGATGAAAAGAACAGCAGGAAGAGTAAGAGAGGTGAAAGATCAAGACCCCAATAAGCCCATTATCTTCTTCCACCAAACTGTACAATAAGCACAATGCAATCAGGGGGTAAAATTCTCCCTTCACCAAGCCCACACTCCTCTATCAGATGCAGATAGAGACGTGTGATCCGTCCCTGCACAGAAGACGTTTCCTCTGGAGTCCGGTGGTGGCGCTTTTACATCATTCCATCTGTTGATCAACATTATGCTTGGTGATATATGGCTGCTGCAACCAGAACACTTTTCCTCCAGAGTCCAGTGGTAACAACTTTACCCCACTCCATCCGACACTTAATTGTGCTTGGTGATGTATGGCTCAGCATTGTGCTTGGTGATATACGGCTCGGCATTGTGCTTGATGTACAGTTCGGCATTGTGCTTGGTGATGTATGGCTCAGCATTGTGCTTGCTGATGTACGGCTCGGCATTGTGCTTGGTGATGTATGGCTCGGCATTGTGCTTGGTGATGTATGGCTCAGCATTGTGCTTGGTGATGTACGGCTCGGCATTGTGCTTGGTGATGTATGGCTCAGCATTGTGCTTGGTGATGTATGGCTCGGCATTGTGCTTGGTGATATACGGCTCGGCATTGTGCTTGGTGATGTACAGTTCGGCATTGTGCTTGGTGATGTATGGCTCAGCATTGTGCTTGCTGATGTACGGCTCGGCATTGTGCATGGTGATGTATGGCTCAGCATTGTGCTTGGTGATGCAGGGCTCGGCATTGTGCTTGGTGATGTACGGCTCGGCATTGTGCTTGGTGATGTACGGCTCGGCATTGTGCTTGGTTATGTACGGCTCGGCATTGTGCTTGGTGATGTACGGCTCGGCATTGTGCTTGGTGATGTACAGCTCAGCATTGTGCTTGGTGATGTACGGCTCGGCATTGTACTTGGTGATGTACGGCTCGGCATTGTGCTTGGTGATGTACGGCTCGGCATTGTGCTTGGTGATGTACGGCTCGGCATTGTGCTTGGTGATGTGCGGCTCGGCATTGTGCTTGGTGATGTATGGCTCGGCATTGTGCTTGGTGATGTACGGCTCGGCATTGTGCTTGGTGATGTACGGCTCGGCATTGTGCTTGGTGATGTATGGCTCGGCATTGTGCTTGGTGATGTACGGCTCGGCATTGTGCTTGGTGATGTATGGCTCGGCCTTGTGTTTGGTGATGTACGGCTGCAGCTTTTTGGCCATGAAGCCCCCTGTGGACGCAGTGTTTGTGTTGATGTTACCAGAGGAGGTCTGGACTGTGCAGTTATGGGGTCAGCAGAGCGGTGGGGACTTTTCTGCCCTCTGTTCCTCAGCACTCGGCCCCCCGCTCTGTAACATTACGGGGTCTCCACTTTGTGGCTGAGTTGCTTCGACTCCTTCCACTTCTCAATATTATCACTCACAGGTGATGGGGAAGATTCAGGAGGAAGAAATGTCAGGAACGGACTTGTTACCCCGGAGGGTCCTATTACAGGACCGCTCTTCCTATCGCTTGTTACGGGGGCATCACTGGAACTGGTGACCTGGGCACTCGGAGCTTTCACCGTTGCTCACAATATTGGCGTCTGAATTTTTAGGAAGAAGGTAGTGATATTTTTGGAGACTTGTACATTATATTATATGGGCCTTATTTGCTACAAATGGAGTGTGTGCAATAAAAGGTTCTGTCCAACCTCATGCTGCCAGTCTCTGCACTATATACACTGGGCACAGAATACTCTGCAGCGCAATAATATGAGCAGGGGTCAGTAATATAGCACAGATCCGCTTTCCTCCAGTTGGAGGTGGTCTCTGGGAACCGTCGCCTCCGCACGGAGTAATCTTGGCTTGGACGGGAGAGCGCTCCTGGACAATAACCCCTCTGCCAACTGCGCAGCTTGGACCTGAAGCTGCTCCCCATCCTTAATTAGGGCTTCGGGGACGACGCAGGTGGGACAAAGTGCAGAAAAGGCTAGTGAGCAGAACCGGATCCAAGAATTCAGAGAAGAGCAGTGTCAGGAGTATGAGCCGGTGCCCGGAGCCGCTGCCAAGCCATGTTGTTTTAATACATATTTTAACAAGACAGAATTACTGCTCAGCAAGCGATTTATAATGCAGCGTGAACAGCGGCGCACAAATACACCCAGGACTGACAAATTCAGAGCCCAACGGGTGGCCGAGCCGTGAACCGGAGCTGCCGAGGATCAGGCAACCGCTCAACTTACTGTTCCTCAATGTAAGCATGGGCCAGGAACGACGAATAATAGGTCACCGGGATCCTGGACCACCAGACGCTGGATTAATGGAATTTACTCTAATTACAGGAATCCCTTCATCAGAATATGGCGACCAAGGAAATCTGCAGCGGGATAAGGACCAACGTTCCCTACAAAGTACAACAGCCCCAAAACCAGATCAGACCACTCAAGGAATTTAAAGAGGGGCCGTATGATATTTTGATCTTAAGTTCTTATGTCTCCTGTTATACATGCTAACATCATGTATGCTTTTGTAGCGGCTGCGTGATGTTAAATTCATTAGGGAGGTTGAGTTTGGTCGTAATGCGAGTAGCCCTGAAAAGACATTTATTATTCTCCATTAACTCTCCAGACCTAGAAGCAAAATAAAGGGCTAAAGTATTATAAAAAATATGATACTCCCCTGTCCTAATCAACTGCTCACCTATCCTTACACTGTGACAGCTCACTGACCTCCCACACTGGGCTTCAAAAAAGACCTGAAGACCTGACGATTCGAAGACCCAACTATTCGAAGACCTGCAGACCCACAAACCCGAAAACTTGAAGACCTGAAGACTCGAAGACCCACAGAGCTATAGACTCGAAGACCTGCAAACCCATACCCCCGAAGATCAAAGACTCGAAGACACAAAGACTCGAAGACCCGAAGACCCATAGGCCCAAAGACCTGAAGACCCATAGACCCAAAGACCTGAAGACTCATAGACCTGAAGACTCATAGACTCGAAGACTTGCAGACCCATAGACCTTAAGACCCATAGACCCAAAGACCCAAAGATCCGAAGACCCGAACACTCGAAGACCCGACAAGTCGAAGACCCAAAGACCTGAAGACCCATATATCCAAAGACCCAAAGACTCGAAGACCCGCAGACCCATAGATCCGAAGACGTGAAGAGTCGAAGACCCTTAGACCTGAAGACTGGAAGGCCTGCAGACCCATAGACCCGGAGACTCAGAGACCTGAAGACTCGACTACCCTTAAGCTGGGTTTACACACTGCAACATCTCAAACGACATCGCTGTAACGTCACCGGTTTTGTGACGCAATAGCGATGTCGTTTGCGACATTGCAGTGTGTGAAACACATCAGCGACCTGGCCCCTGCTGTGAAGTTGCTGATCGCTACAAATCGTTCAGGACCATTCCTAGGTCCTTTGTTTCCAGCTGTGCAGCATGCATCGCTAGAAAGTTTCAGTGTGTGAAGACTTTGCAGCGACTTTGTTAGCAACTTCCCTTTCAAAAAGCTGCTTATCAACGTCCCCAACAACCAGCTAGGTCGCTCTGCAGGTCCGGATCGCTGTTGCGTTGTTGGCCAGGTTTGCCTGTTTGAACGCTCACCAGCGACTCACCAGAGACTTAGGGAGGTCGCTGTTACGTCACAAAACCGGTGACGTTACAGCGATGTCCTTTGCGATGTTGCAGTGTGTAAACCCAGCTTTAGACCAAAAGACCCATAGACCTGAAGACTTGAAGACCCACAGACCCGAAGACCCAAAGACTTGAAGACCCAAAGATCCGAAGCTCTGAAGATATGAAGATCCAAAGACCTGAAGACTCAAACACTGCTACAGAAGAGCGGTGTAAGGGCAGGTGTCCTAGGACAAGAGAACATTATCATTCATTAATTTCAACCTTTTTCCAACTCTTATTTTGCAGGATTCTTGCAAATCTCAAATTCTTCAATCCCAAAATCTTCAAACTCACCAGAATGCAAAATTATGTACAAATTTGTAACAAATTTGATTTCAGCATAATACAAACTGAAGAAACAAATCTGTACCTAATTAATGATACATCAAATTTAATAACCCCTGTGTGAAATTTTTTATTTTGAAGCAAAGAACATCATTTGCATTTCCCGCAGCAAAACTGACTGAAAAAAAATCTCCCAAGGGGGGTCTATAATATTATTATATCTAATCTGGCTGTTTGGCTCATGTTTTTTCTCTGCTTTTTGATTCTATATACATTACTGTAATGCCCACACCGGCGTCCTCGCCTTGTCCTGTCCTCTTACCCCGGCGGGGATATCGGCCCTCTCACCTCACCTCTGGCCCTTCTGCGGTGGGTGCTCCATTCCCATCCGCGGCTGCTGTCTCCCAGAGGCTGTGTACTCATCGAAGGCTTCCTGCTTCTACCTTAGGAACTTGTGTGCGGCCACGCCCCCTTTCTTTAAGGGTCAGTGTACCCTTAACCTGGAAGTGCCTCTCAGCTAAGAAGCTGCAGCTATATAAGCTACTTCCTCCCTCTAGGAACTGCTTGGGCATCGAGTCTTATGCGTTACTAGTTCTCAGGTCCCCTAGCACTGTGCTGCTGTCTCTGCTGCTGCTGTCTTGTGCTAGTTCCCGCTGCTGACGTATGTTTGTGTTTCAGAGTACTGCTTTTGATATCCCTAACCTGTCACTGCTGCTACAAACTGCCACCTCGGCTACTAACCACGAATCCCACTACTCTAAAGAATCCACACCAGCTGTTGCTGCCACATCCATCCATCCATCTATCCCAGTTGAAACCTCAACACCTGTTGCCACTGTTACCTGTCTCCAGAGACTGTCGCACCCGTACACCTGGGGTCAGCCGTCGCATCACCAGTCTTCCCAAGTGGCACCCGTCTTACACCTGCAGTGTAACACCCTCACCATTAGAGGCTCTGGTGAAAACCAGGTGTGGTGCCACAGTTAAGCCCCTCTGTTTTTACTATGTGCTGTAGCCCAGTGGGTTGTAATGCCTGCCTGGATCAACAGACTCAAGCGTCCTGTAATGGACAGGCTAGAGGGAAGCCACTCACCAAGCAGGACCCCCAGAACCCTGAAACCCTTTAACTATTATATAGGGATTTGGAATTACACAGGGCCCAAGGTGATCACTACCTGTAGAAGGCTGCAGTCTGAGAGAGTAGTCGTCAGGCAAGGTAAAACCAGGAATTGCAGAACAGGGACAGAATCAGCAGGCAAGGACGTAATCAGGAAACAAAGCAGAGGTCAAATCCGGATCGGCCAGCGAAGTACAAAAACAGCAGGCAGGAGGGTAGTCAGGAAACACGCAGAAGTCAGAACACTAGAATCACTAAATGGAACAGGGCGGAACAGGAACCAGGATTTCAGAACTATCTCTGGCAGTGACCAGCAGACAAGAGGGGAATTAAGAAGGGCGTGGTGTCTTCCCATTGGTTGTAGCTGAATGATGGTAACTTCAGCTGGAAGACAGACGCCACCTACAGTCAGCCAGTGGTACTGCAGATCCCATGGAAACGCAGCCCAGTGGATGATCGTAGCCTGCGCCCACCGGCGCTGCTGGCATCCACTCCTCTCCCATCACCATCACTATCCACGTCAGAAACATGGCGTCGCCTGGCAATTGGAGTAGAAGTCGCTGGAACGGACTCTGGTGGTGACGTAACATGGATTCGCTAAAACCCTTGCTCACCCAGCGAGCACAACGGTTTGTGTTTTTGCTGCCTTCAGTCTGAATTTGCAATATGCACATTCCAATAAGAATTGTGAAAACCATTGCACGGACAGGGGTGTTCAGACTTATGACCGGCACAGTATATTTCAGCATTGCAATTTCCATGTTCTGTCCAGTTTATGCAGCTGACGACCTCCTATAATACACTGGATATGACCCTACGTCTGATATAATGTAGGGTTGATCGCACTTTACAGCCCGGCACAATTTGTCTATTTTCTTACAGATCGGGCACAAGGCTGAGATAATAAGGAGCCATCGCTTCGAAAAAACAAATCTCTTCTTTTAACTTCACTGTAGCAAAACTTTGTGTGAAACTTCTAATCATCTCCAGGCGCGCGCAAATATTTATGGGTTTCTACAATGAACCTTTAAGTGAAGAATTACAATAAGCAGCCTTCTAAATATTTTATTCCTGGGAAATGTGCGGCCGCGAAGACGTGGGTTTAATATTCAGCAAGGCAGGACGGGAGCCGAGCGATGTTGACTTTATCTTGAAGCAATTTTACAAATTAGGCCAGCGAAAATAAATCAAATAATGGAGCCACTTACAGAATACGAGAGGGTTCCACCGCCGCGGCGTCAGGCTCTAATTAAAATGCACGCGCTCACTGCGAATCTCCATTACTCAAAATATTGCACTTGTGAAGGGACAGATCCCCCCGCGATACACCCGGAGCGATACGTGTCGTCTGATGTCACGCTGTCCTGCGGTTACACGACCGCCACATGTGGCCGCACAATGCCCCGCACTATACACAGCACCGCTGCGAGTGATCCCAGAGAAATCAATCAATATGGACTTATGGTAATACGATTAAATCACAACGCCAGAATGTTGTTTAATATTCAGCGATGGAGTGGCGCTTTATATGTCTTATACTCACCTTCCAGTTCACCTTTCATAGGAGCTGCTCAGGTCCTGAGGCTCCACCTTGTGTCTATATCAGATGGCCAGAAATCAGGAGCTACATCACAAGCTCAGAATACAAGTCTATGAGAGCCTGAACAAGACCACTATAATACTGCTCCTGTGTATAATAATATAACTACTATAATACTGCCCCCTATGTACAAGAATATAACTACTATAATACTGCTCCCTATGTACAAGAATATAACTACTATAATACTGCTCCTATGTACAAGAATATAACTACTATAATACTGCTCCTGTGTATAATAATATAACTACTATAATACTGCTCCTATGTACAAGAATATAACTACTATAATACTGCTCCTATGTACAAGAATATAACTACTATAATACTGCTCCTGTGTATAATAATATAACTACTATAATACTGCCCCCTATGTACAAGAATATAACTACTATAATACTGCTCCCTATGTACAAGAATATAACTACTATAATACTGCTCCTATGTACAAGAATATAACTACTATAATACTGCTCCTGTGTATAATAATATAACTACTATAATACTGCCCCCTATGTACAAGAATATAACTACTATAATACTGCTCCCTATGTACAAGAATATAACTACTATAATACTGCCCCTATGTACAAGAATATAACTACTATAATACTGCTCCTGTGTAAAATACGGTAATATGACTACTATAATACTGCCTCCTATGTACAAGAATATAACTACTATAATACTGCCCTCTATATACAAGAATATAACTACTATAATACTGCCCCTATGTACAAGAATATAACTACTATAATACTGCCCCTATGTACAAGAATATAACTGCTATAATACTGCTCCTATGTACAAGAATATAACTACTATAATACTGCCCCTATGAACAAGAATATAACTACTATAATACTGCCCCTATATACAAGAATATAACTACTATAATACTGCTCCTATATACAAGAATATAACTGCTATAATACTGCCCCGTATGTACAAGAATATAACTACTACAATACTGCCCCTATGTACAAGAATATAACTACTATAATACTGCTCCCTATATACAAGAATATAACTACTATAATACTGTCCCAAATACAAGAATATAACTACTATAATACTGCCCCCTATGTACAAGAATATAACTACTATAATACTACCCCCTATATACAAGAATATAACTACTATAATACTGTCCCAAATACAAGAATATAACTACTATAATACTGCTTCCTATGTACAAGAATATAACTACTATAATACTGCCCCTATGTACAAGAATATAACTACTATAATACTGCCCCCTATATACAAGAATATAACTACTATAATACTGCTCCTATGTACAAGAATATAACTGCTATAATACTGCCCCGTATGTACAAGAATATAACTACTATAATACTGCCCCTATGTACAAGAATATAACTACTATAATACTGCTCCCTATATACAAGAATATAACTACTATAATACTGTCCCAAATACAAGAATATAACTACTATAATACTGCACCCTATGTACAAGAATATAACTACTATAATACTGCCCCTATGTACAAGAATATAACTACTATAATACTACCCCCGATATACAAGAATATAACTACTATAATACTGCTCCTATGTACAAGAATATAACTGCTATAATACTGCCCCGTATGTACAAGAATATAACTACTATAATACTGCCCCTATGTACAAGAATATAACTACTATAATACTGCTCCCTATATACAAGAATATAACTACTATAATACTGTCCTAAATACAAGAATATAACTACTATAATACTGCTTCCTATGTACAAGAATATAACTACTATAATAATGTCCCAAATACAAGAATATAACTACTATAATACTGCCCCCTATGTACAAGAATATAACTACTATAATATTGCCCCTATGTACAAGAATATAACTGCTATAATACTGCTCCTATGTACAAGAATATAACTACTATAATACTGCCCCTATGAACAAGAATATAACTACTATAATACTGCCCCTATATACAAGAATATAACTACTATAATACTGCTCCTATATACAAGAATATAACTGCTATAATACTGCCCCGTATGTACAAGAATATAACTACTACAATACTGCCCCTATGTACAAGAATATAACTACTATAATACTGTCCCAAATACAAGAATATAACTACTATAATACTGCCCCCTATGTACAAGAATATAACTACTATAATACTGCCCCTATGTACAAGAATATAACTACTATAATACTACCCCCTATATACAAGAATATAACTACTATAATACTGTCCCAAATACAAGAATATAACTACTATAATACTGCTTCCTATGTACAAGAATATAACTACTATAATACTGCCCCTATTTACAAGAATATAACTACTATAATACTGCCCCCTATATACAAGAATATAACTACTATAATACTGCTCCTATGTACAAGAATATAACTGCTATAATACTGCCCCGTATGTACAAGAATATAACTACTATAATACTGCCCCTATGTTCAAGAATATAACTACTATAATACTGCTCCCTATATACAAGAATATAACTACTATAATACTGTCCCAAATACAAGAATATAACTACTATAATACTGCCCCCTTTGTACAAGAATATAACTACTATAATACTGCCCCTATGTACAAGAATATAACTACTATAATACTACCCCCTATATACAAGAATATAACTACTATAATACTGCTCCTATGTACAAGAATATAACTGCTATAATACTGCCCCTATGTACAAGAATATAACTACTATAATACTGCTCCCTATATACAAGAATATAACTACTATAATACTGTCCCAAATACAAGAATATAACTACTATAATACTGCTTCCTATGTACAAGAATATAACTACTATAATACTGCCCCTATTTACAAGAATATAACTACTATAATACTGCCCCCTATATACAAGAATATAACTACTATAATACTGCTCCTATGTACAAGAATATAACTGCTATAATACTGCCCCGTATGTACAAGAATATAACTACTATAATACTGCCCCTATGTTCAAGAATATAACTACTATAATACTGCTCCCTATATACAAGAATATAACTACTATAATACTGTCCCAAATACAAGAATATAACTACTATAATACTGCCCCCTTTGTACAAGAATATAACTACTATAATACTGCCCCTATGTACAAGAATATAACTACTATAATACTACCCCCTATATACAAGAATATAACTACTATAATACTGCTCCTATGTACAAGAATATAACTGCTATAATACTGCCCCTATGTACAAGAATATAACTACTATAATACTGCTCCCTATATACAAGAAGATAACTACTATAATACTGTCCCAAATACAAGAATATAACTACTATAATACTGCTTCCTATGTACAAGAATATAACTACTATAATACTGTCCCAAATACAAGAATATAACTACTATAATACTGCCCCCTATGTACAAGAATATAACTACTATAATACTGCTTCCTATGTACAAGAATATAACTACTATAATACTGCCCCCTATATACAAGAATATAACAACTATAATACTGCCCCTATGTACAAGAATATAACTACTATAATACTGCTTCCTATGTACAAGAATATAACTACTATAATACTGCCCCCTATGTACAAGAATATAACTACTATAATACTGCTTCCTATGTACAAGAATATAACTACTATAATACTGCCCCTATGTACAAGAATATAACTACTATAATACTGCCCCTATATACAAGAATATAACTACTATAATACTGCTCCTATATACAAGAATATAACTGCTATAATACTGCCCCGTATGTACAAGAATATAACTACTATAATACTGCCCCTATGTACAAGAATATAACTACTATAATACTGCTCCCTATATACAAGAATATAACTACTATAATACTGTCCCAAATACAAGAATATAACTACTATAATACTGCCCCCTATGTACAAGAATATAACTACTATAATACTACCCCCTATATACAAGAATATAACTACTATAATACTGTCCCAAATACAAGAATATAACTACTATAATACTGCTTCCTATGTACAAGAATATAACTACTATAATACTGCCCCCTATATACAAGAATATAACTACTATAATACTGCTCCTATGTACAAGAATATAACTGCTATAATACTGCTCCTATGTACAAGAATATAACTACTATAATACTGCTTCCTATGTACAAGAATATAACTACTATAATACTGCCCCTATGTACAAGAATATAACTACTATAATACTGCCCCCTATATACAAGAATATAACTACTATAATACTGCTCCTATGTACAAGAATATAACTGCTATAATACTGCCACTATGTACAAGAATATAACTACTATAATACTGCCCCTATGTACAAGAATATAACTACTAAAATACTGCTCCTATGTACAAGAATATAACTACTAAAATACTGCTCCTATGTACAAGAATATAACTACTATAATACTGCCCCCTATGTACAAGAATATAACTACTATAATACTGCCCCTATGTACAAGAATATAACTACTATAATACTGCCCCTATGTACAAGAATATAACTACTATAATACTGCCCCTATGTACAAGAATATAACTACTATAATACTGCCCCTATGTACAAGAATATAACTACTATAATACTGCCCTCTATATACAAGAATATAACTACTATACTGCCCCCTATGTACAAGAATATAACTGCTATAACACAACCTTTATGTAGGGCTATACAGTAGCTGTTATTTTCCTGTGCTGTTTTCTGCACATTACTGTGTATCGCGCTTGTTCTCGGCTCCGTTGCTGTTTGCCGCCGGCAGCTGCTCGGTTTGTGGCGTGTCTCAGCGGGAGCCGGTGGACATCCAGGGGGCAATATTACCATGTAGAGAGGGTTTGATGAATGCTTTTCACCTGCCGCTCATTACGGGTATAATTAGGCCCCGCCAGTCGGTGTGAGCGCAGATATTGAGCAGCTAATGGCTGCTGTGATGGGTAAGAGCGCGGATGTGAGGCTTTTGAGTGGTGAAGGGCACAAAAGGGGATGGAGAAGAGTAAAATCCCATTATAGTCGTGTGAAGTCTCGGTTATCAATAACAGCCATTGCTGCTCCGCTCTTTATTGACTGTTTGGAGTTTAGCATTATACACAGTAACTGGAGGAAAAGTTCCATCTCTGCCACTTACCCCCCCCTGCATGCAAAGAGAGGGACCACTGACCCCAGCACTGACTATGGCTCCGGTCTGTGCAGAGAGTGGGACCACTGACCCCAGCACTGACTATGGCCTCGGTCTGTGCAGAGAGTGGGACCACTGACCCCAGCACTGACTATGGCTCAGGTCTGTGCAGAGAGTGGGACCACTGACCCCAGCACTGACTATGGCCTCGGTCTGTGCAGAGAGTGGGACCACTGACCCCAGCACTGACTATGGCTCCGGTCTTTGCAGAGAGAGGGACCACTGACCCCAGCACTGACTATGGCTCCGGTCTGTGCAGAGAGTGGGACCACTGACCCCAGCACTGACTATGGCTCCGGTCTTTGCAGAGAGAGGGACCACTGACCCCAGCACTGACTATGGCTCCGGTCTGTGCAGAGAGTGGGACCACTGACCCCAGCACTGACTATGGCTCCGGTCTGTGCAGAGAGTGGGACCACTGACCCCAGCACTGACTATGGCTCCGGTCTTTGCAGAGAGAGGGACCACTGACCCCAGCACTGACTATGGCTCCGGTCTGTGCAGAGAGTGGACCACTGACCCCAGCACTGACTATGGCTCCGGTCTGTGCAGAGAGAGGGACCACTGACCCCAGCACTGACTATGGCTCCGGTCTGTGCAGAGAGTGGGACCACTGACCCTAGCACTGACTATGGCTCCGGTCTGTGCAAAGAGAGGGACCACTGACCCCAGCACTGACTATGGCCTCGGTCTGTGCAGAGAGTGGGACCACTGACCCCAGCACTGACTATGGCCTCGGTCTGTGCAAAGAGAGGGACCACTGACCCCAGCACTGACTATGGCTCCGGTCTGTGCAAAGAGAGGGACCACTGACCCCAGCACTGACTATGGCTCCGGTCTGTGCAGAGAGTGGGACCACTGACCCCAGCACTGACTATGGCTCCGGTCTGTGCAAATGTGGCGCCCCTGACCTGGTCAGGCGCCACTGAGTACTGCACCCATGCTGGGTCAGTGCTTCCAGGTAATCCTGAAGGCTGGAATGGGGTGTGAACCCACAGACACATAGCAACCAGGTCTCCCACACCTTGAGAGGGGACCCTTGGGCAGACCCAAGAGGGGGCTTACCTCCATATCTCAGCAAGGGGTGTAGGGGGAGGGGCTGGAAGCTAGGTTGCAGCGGCTGTCAGGAAAGTAGGAGGAGAGCCAGTCTGAGAGGGAAGCGCGGTAGTTGCGAGTGGGACCCTAGTCAGACCCTGCATGTGAAGTAGCCGTTAGCGGGGGATAACGGTCACCAGCAAGTCAGTCAGAAAGACACTGAGGGAGTCAGTTGGTCGAGTATGGGGACCCCTGGTGACTAGGCACGCACGGGGAACAGGTCCCTAGAGTAGACGTCCATTTATTTGATCTGCTAAACCTGCCGGTGAGGGGAGCTATAAGTCCCACACCAACCATCTAGAGTCCGAGCATCAGCAGCAACGAGGGGGCCCATAAGGAGGATCGAGCCTGGAGCCATCTTCCTTGGTCCACACTGCCGGTAAACGGGCCAAAAAGGGGAGAAAAGGCAGTAGCGACTTCCCTGGATGAATCCCACAGTACTTCAAGTCAGGGGTTATCCGAAACAAGAAGTGCTAGGAAGGCAAGCTAACGGTTACCCTTATACCAGCCTGAAGGATACCTGGTTCCGCCTGGTTTATCTCAGCATCGCCCGGGTACCTCACAAAACATCTAAAAGTGAGTAAACAAGTTGAAAGACTTTCAGGACTGAGACTGAGTTATTCTGGGACCTGTTGTTCTACGCACCCGAGTCCCTGGGGCCAGCCTCACTCACGGGAGGTCATACCACCAGACTGCAGACTCCATCAGCCCCAGACGCTCGTCAAACTTGCAGTGGCGGTCACCCATAACCCTGACCGCAAAACCGTGAGTGGCGTCATGACTCGTACATATCCAGAACCAACATACCTGTCACCAGATATACCCAAACTGAAGACCCTGTGGCGTCCCTGAGGGTGGAGCAGTGTCCCTGGGGCGACCGCTACAGGTGGGCGACACACAGAGATTGGACCACTGACCCCAGCACTGACTATGGCTCCGGTCTGTGCAGAGAGTGGGACCACTGACCCCAGCACTGACTATGGCTCCGATCTGTGCAGAGAGAGGGACCACTGACCCCAGCACTGACTATGGCCTCGGTCTGTGCAGAGAGTGGGACCACTGACCCCAGCACTGACTATGGCTCCGGTCTGTGCAGAGAGTGGATCACTGACCCCAGCACTGACTATGGCTCCGGTCTGTGCAGAGAGTGGACCACTGACCCCAGCACTGACTATGGCCTCGGTCTGTGCAGAGAGTGGGACCACTGACCCCAGCACTGACTATGGCTCCGGTCTGTGCAGAGAGTGGATCACTGACCCCAGCACTGACTATGGCCTCGGTCTGTGCAGAGAGTGGACCACTGACCCCAGCACTGACTATGGCCTCGGTCTGTGCAGAGAGTGGGACCACTGACCCCAGCACTGACTATGGCTCTGGTCTGTGCAGAGAGTGGACCACTGACCCCAGCACTGACTATGACTCCGGTCTGTGCAGAGAGTGGGACCACTGACCCAAGCACTGACTATGGCTCCGGTCTGTGCAGAGAGTGGACCACTGACCCCAGCACTGACTATGGCCTCGGTCTGTGCAGAGAGTGGACCACTGACCCCAGCACTGACTATGGCTCAGGTCTGTGCAGAGAGTGGACCACTGACCCCAGCACTGACTATGGCTCTGGTCTGTGCAGAGAGTGGACCACTGACCCCAGCACTGACTATGGCTCCGGTCTGTGCAGAGAGTGGGACCACTGACCCCAGCACTGACTATGGCTCAGGTCTGTGCAGAGAGTGGGACCACTGACCCCAGCACTGACTATGGCTCCGGTCTGTGCAGAGAGGGACCACTGACCCCAGCACTGACTATGGCTCAGGTCTGTGCAGAGAGTGGGACCACTGACCCCAGCACTGACTATGGCTCAGGTCTGTGCAGAGAGTGGGACCACTGACCCCAGCACTGACTATGGCTCAGGTCTGTGCAGAGAGTGGACCACTGACCCCAGCACTGACTATGGCTCTGGTCTGTGCAGAGAGTGGACCACTGACCCCAGCACTGACTATGGCTCCGGTCTGTGCAGAGAGGGACCACTGACCCCAGCACTGACTATGGCTCAGGTCTGTGCAGAGAGTGGGACCACTGACCCCAGCACTGACTATGGCTCCGGTCTGTGCAGAGAGGGACCACTGACCCCAGCACTGACTATGGCTCCGGTCTGTGCAGAGAGTGGGACCACTGACCCCAGCACTGACTATGGCTCCGGTCTGTGCAGAGAGTGGACCACTGACCCCAGCACTGACTATGGCTCCGGTCTGTGCAGAGAGCGGGACCACTGACCACAGCACTGACTATGGCTCCGGTCTGTGCAGAGAGTGGGACCACTG